>NC_056738.1:479975780-480218280 GCF_019279795.1 Protopterus annectens
TCTAAACTGGCTGTCTAATGCAATCTGTCTCTAGACTAGGAGTCTTACAGACTCATGTTACTGGCATAACAGGTTAGTGAGTGAATTTGAACAGTTAGAGAGGAAGTTAGAGCCTTCCGGTCCTAGCATCATCAGTGTTGCTACATTCCTTTTCTTAATTATGTCCTAGCCTTTCCATTATGTAGAGGACTATAGACATCGCAAAGGAAGAACCCCACTGTGATGTTACCCACTTTTTCAGACTGCACCACTTTTTCAAACTGCAGACCCTAAAAAACAGAGCAATGATGTCAAATCTTCTCATCAAACCCCCAGACCTTCCCATCTGAGAGGGGAGAGTAGGCAAATGCATTGTCATTCTTACTGGTCCATCATCAACTCTGTATGGCCTGAGATGTTAACTCATTACATCCAGGTGTATTAGTTAACTCCTCTAGGTGTCAAATATTGTTCATTTTTGTATCAATAATTCCAAAACCGTGTACAAGGTTTTAAAAGATTTCATCTTAAAGCTTCCACAATGGCAAACTCAACTGCATTAATATTTAACCTCTGTCTAGTTCAGGTAAATAGATATTAACTGTTTTTATGATTTATTTAGATATAACTTTTACATTTTTCTAAATATCTTAATGCCCAGGTAACACAGAACTCTTTAGTCTTGTATGAAAGATCTCAGCTAGATGAATAAAATAATAAAACAAAACCCAGCAACAACAAACAAACAAACACTGTTAAAAAGTCCCCACAGAACAGGCAGGAATGCAGTGTGATGTTATATGGCTGAATATAACAAGCGTAGGCAACCAGCAGTTATAAAACGTACCGAGTTTTTATTGCAGGACATAAAAAGATAAAAATGTTAGCGCTTTCACGATAATAAAATACCGCTTCTTCAGACAAACATTAATGAACACAGAGCAACTTATATGCATATGACATAATTTGAAAAGCACATATACCAAGAGGACACAGCAGTGTAAAAAGCATGTAGGCTTCCACGATCACAAACCCACCACTTAAAGGTACATAACATATGCACTCTAAAACAAGATGTAAGCTTAATTATAAAACCTAAACGTTATTAGTAAAAAATCAATATCATTAAAATGAATGAATAAAGTCCACTAAAGCCATTTACTCCTTAACACAGGCTTTAGTGGAATGTGATCATTCAGCCCCATAGACAGATGTGCCCCCCCCGTCTCAAAATCCACTCTAGCTCCACTACTTCAGTGCGAGTTACTATATCGTCCCTACATAAATTGGGACTGATGACATGCAATACCTGAAAAACAAAAGTGCGTTCAGGGCCAGTGGACAAAACATGCTTAGCTAGGGCACTGAAATCATGTTTCTTCTTGGTACAGTAAATGTGATCCCTAATCCTTTCCTTCAAACTCCTGTTGGTCTTTTCAACATAGAAATTATAACAGTGTTGACGTGTGCTAAATAAACATCATGTCAGGTAAGGCAGTCAGCAGAAGCCCTTAGCTTCCACAAATGACCAGTGGCTGGGTGTCTGAAAAACCTGGACTCATCTAAAAATTGTCAAGAATTGCATTTATTACATTTAGATGTGCCCATTAAGTATTGAGGTACCGAAATATGATGTCAAGGAAAACATAACTTTAAGTTATGTTGGTTCTTATAGACAAATCTGGGGCCATCTGCCAATAAATCTACACACCTGCTATCAGTCTGCAAAATATGCCAGTTTCTGATGACTATATCTTTCGCCATATTAATACCCTGAGAGTATTTCAAAATAATGGGGGGGGGCAATTGTATCTTCGAGTTGGTCGAGTGGATGGTATATACTTATCAGAAAAATATGGGCACGCCCTACCTTCACATTCACTAATTACTTTGCCACAAACTAGATCAACCTCAGCTGGGCAACAGCCCCTGGTCACAAACGCGTTCTTCAAATCTGATAGACGCCTATCGAAGTCAGGTATAGTACAAGACAGCCTTGAAACTCTAAAGGTCTGCCATTTAATAATGCTACCAAATATATGCTGGGGATGCATGCTCTGCCTATGAAGGTAGGACGGTCTATAGCAATCCTTCTTGTGCATCTTAATCAACAATTTCCCATCCTCCAGTCGGATGTTAACATCAAAAAAAATCAACACTAACCTGGGAGCAAATTAAGGTAAATTTCAAGAAGTCACTGCTGCTATTCAGGGATTGAAAAAAAACATCAAGGTCATACCTGCTACCTTTCCAACCAATAAACATATCATCAACAAAACATCTATAAATGACTATATGATCTCTCTGTTGTCCTATTATATGATGATATTCCCATTCTAACATGAATAAATTAGCATAGGAATTAGCACAACCGGTCCCCATTGCTACACCAAATTGTTGCCAAAAATACTTTTCCTGAAACATGAGAATGTTGTGCTCAAGGACCAACTCCAGGACCATGCATAGAAAATCAACATGTTTGGTGTCAAACTTGTCACTTCTAACCAAAGCTGCCTTAGCCATGCTGATGCCTTCCTGATTAGGGATGCAAGTGAACAAGGATTCAACATCTATGGTCACTAAAAATTGAATAGCAGGTGCATTCCCATCATTAGTCACATTATATAAATCTCTCAAAAAATTTTCAGTATCCTTGGAAGCACAACATTACTCATCTCAAGGACAATCCAAAGTTGTTTGTCCAAGTAAATAGACATAGCCTCAGTCAACCAACCACTGCCAGCTACAATTGGTCTGAACGCTGGTAGGGAGGGATGTTTATGGATCTTTGGTAAACCGTGGATCCGTGGAATGACTGGAGATTCAATGGTGAAATATTCCAGGTGTTCCTTGGTAAGCAAACCTAAATTAAAACATTCAAGTAGACAACTGTCCACCCTTGTCTTCATAACACCTACAATATATGCCTCTACAGTTACATAAACATTAGTATCTGATAACATCTCATTCATCATATCATAATAATAACAAGAATCTAGAACAACTACACAGCCGCCATTGTCTGCTGGACGGATGGCTATATTCTCATTCTTAATTAAATCACTTAAGGCTTGTTGTTCTTCTTCTGGCTTTTTCCCAGTTAGGGGTTGCCACAGCAGATCACTGTTCGCTCATGATTGGCAGTGGAGTTTTACAGTGTCAAGTTGCCAGCCCAGCACCCAACCTTCCACAGAAGGCACACACATGCACGCACTCACACCCAGGGCCAATTTAGTGTATCCAAATCCACCTACAGCATGTCTTTGGGATGTGGGAGGAAACCAGAGCACCCGGAGGAAACCCACGCAACCACAGGGAGGACATGCAGACTCCACACAGAAGGCACCCCAGCTGAGGATCGAACCGGAGAACCTCTTGCTGTGAGGCAGCAATGCTAACCGCTGCACCACCGTGGCTGCCCACTTAAGGCTTGTTGTTCTAATCTGGCCAAATTACCACAACAACTCATCTTCACTTTATCAATAGCTGTGTACATCTCTTTCTCACAGGCAGTACAAAAGACATTAAGTGCTGGTGTAAAAGCCGGTGTAATGACACTGGGCTTCCTAAGGGCCTTAAAATCACCCATCGGTCTCTCAGTCATATTTGGTCCTTCATGAAAAACCATGCGTAAAGACAGATTATGTGCAAACAAGCGTAGATTTATCATAGAGTCAATAAAATCTACCTTAGCTGTGGGTATAAAAGACAACCCTTTAGACAATACTGATAGTTCATACTCTGACAACACATGTCTAGATATATTCCATACTAGGTTGTAACCTCCATTCCCTACATCTTTTTCAGTGAACGGGTCTGTTGAATGGAGGTAGGTTCTTTCCGCTTCTGTCCTTTCTGGATTTCGTTGTCGAAAGACTGTTTCCTCCCCATGTGAAAAGGGAGGCGTAAGGCCGGAAAATCCAGTTGAGACTGTGGTGGCAAGATTTTCCTCCTTACTCCTGGACCCAAATCATTAGAGGCAGCTGGTTCAGTACACTTGTTACCTCCAAGATTCTCAGTCATTGGTGTAGAATATACCGAAGTCTGCGGTCCTGGTGAAACCACTTCAGTACATTGGTTCTCAAGTGTAGTAGCAGTATCAGAGGACTCATTTTTGCATCAGTAATTCCAAAACCATGTACAAGGTTTTAAAAGATTTCACCTTAAAGCTTACACAATGGTAAACTCAACTGCATTAATATCTAACTACTGAAAAAAGTGCAAGTAAATAGATATTAACTGTTTTTATGATTTATTTAGATATAACTTTTACATTTTTCTAAATATCTTAATGCCCAGGTAACACAGAACTCAGCCTTGTATGAAAGATCTCAGCTAGATGAATAAAATGTTGCCGACAGTATATATGTAACTCGAGTGGTTGTTTGAGATGTTATAAGTTGTTTACAAAATAGTACGAATGTAATAGTTGGTGTTCATTGTGACTTATAAAATTCACTTTAAGACCTAGAACCTAAAGAATACTACCACTATAAAAATACTTTGTGTTGCAGAGTTTGCCATTTATATTTCTTTCATAATCTCTAGGGTGCCAGAAATATGAATATTTGTTTGAAATGTGAGGACATAATTTGATTCTGTCAAAAGGCCCATTAGAAGTTACAGTGCAAACTTCTGAGCTCCATTGGAGTGAATGAGTTTGAAGCCCAGGCAACTGTATTATTGTCAGGGCTTTATCCCTTTGATTTGATGATTCAGTTTCTTTTTATTTCGTGATATAGATTCATTTTTACACTTAATATTAGAAGCTACCTTTAAGAGATGCAAACTTTTATGTAGGAATGTATATTGTATAATAATTAAGCAGATATAAAACATAATAATTAAGCAGATATAAAACAATAATAGATTGTTCTGTGTTTCAGTTAGTAACAGGTATGCTTCTCTTTTGGGAGTCTTAAATCAGCTGTATTGATAGGTTAAGGAGCAGTCATTTCTTCATGCTGTAATGTCAGATTTAGAACAAATCAGGAAACTTGAATAAGAAACTGAATGGTGACAGTTTGTGAGTAGCTATTTTATTGTTTATAAAGAACAATTCTCAGGTTTCACATGTGTTTCCTGTTATTTCCTAAATCTACCTTAATGAATGAGAATTTTTTTTCTGTATTGTGAATGCTGCTTAATTATGAACTGTCAACAGGCGTTTGATGTTGTCTCTGGCTTCTCATAGGATTTGACACACATTTTTCCACATTTATTTTCTGTAGTAACAGGACATTGGTCTGACATTGGGGAGGTATTGTTTATTAAACTTAATGTGAAGTTATACAAGCTGGCTGCTGAAGCTGCAGTTTGTAGTGAATTGAAAGTATAACTTTCCAGTCCTTTCTTCTTTTACATCAAACTTCCTGATGTTTTCCCCCATCTTTGCGAGCCCGAGAGAGGGATCTGAACTGTTATTGTCATTAAGAAAGTTTCTGGTTTGTGCACTTCTCATACATTCTATTAAACACAAAGAGGTAAAAAAAGAGAATGCTGCAGATATGAGAACTGTTATAGGAAGCTTCATTTTAAATGTGCAATATTCTATATCTTTCATACAGCTTTGATAGGCTTTCATTTCCATTAAGATGAGTGAAAAAGTTTTGCAAATAAAGAGCCTATCTCTTTTCACTTTAAACAATTTTATCAATTAACTAGTCAATAAACTAACATGCATGTTCAAATTTTTTGGACTGGTACAGAGGCTACAGTGTCGTAATTAGGAACTCTTGTTCTGAATTAGGCACCCTCTATAGGTCAGTGTATCACTTTGGAACAGTGAGTGGTCAGTGAAGTGTCCATTTTCGATACACTTTTGAAAGGCTTTTCAATTGTCTTTCATACCTTGCGATTTATTTGCTATTACAGATGATTGTGATCAGGTTTTCAGTCATAACTAACTTGTGTTCAAGACACGGATGTCAAGAAATTCACCTCGAGACAGGAGTAAAGAAAAGACTGAGAGGTACATTTTGACATGTATCTCAAGGACACATAACAAGTACTAGTTCGTTGTAAGCAGTGAAACATGATTGCAATCCTTTGTAGTCCAAGGAGATTCTACTACTAATTACTGACAACAAAACAGTAGCAGTATGACTTGCTTTAGAGCTTTAAAACTATAATGCACTTAGCACTACCACGCAGACAGAGGCTGAATGTTTGTCCCTTTTTATTTCTGGGTAGTGACAAAAGGGGTTCTACAGCTTTTAAAGTTGTCATCACTTCAAAGTGCTCTTTATGTGGATGCTGGGCATACTCTTGTATGCAACTAGAGTACAACAGCTCTGAAACGTGAATAACAAGATGCCAGAGACATGCAACAATTGTCTTTTTCTGCTTTTGATGTGTAATCAATATGCTCCCTATACTACCTTGAAGGAATTTGAACACACCAAACTTTTTATAATCAGTTTGTGTACTCCATATGGCCATCCATTGAAAATGAACATGCACTCAGTACAAATTTTTTCCAGTTCTGAGTAAGCCATTAAATGACGTAATCATTTTACTTAAATAATATTGCCAAAATAATTTAAGGCATTTAGGACAGGCATGTTTATGGCAGATATTTAGTGTATATCAGATTGGATTTATATACGAGTATATAATCAATTATCTAAATTAACACTGATGTCAACAACAGCAATAAAAAAAAATAGTAATTGCACGTATGACCAACTGGCACTGCTATGCATGCCCCAGACATAACACATTCAATTGAAATACATTCACATATGCACACTCACACTCCATACTATAACCAGAAACTACACACACACACTCTATACTATAACCATAAATCACACACATACTCTCAGTACTGTAACCACAAAACAGACATACATGCACACATTCCAATACCTCGTCCACACACACTCCCACACCAACTTTTTTTTTTTGCGGGGGGGGGGGCAAACCCCTTGTACCCCAATCACTCCTGCAACTTTATATATCTCACCTCTGACACTGTACATCAGCATTAGGGCAATGGCATATTCCCACTCCATGCTGTACCACAATCTTGCACAAAAAGAATCTGTACCTTTCTATCAGCTATACGAAATTTACATATCTTGTACATTCAATTGATTATTACACAGCTAAAAACATTGTCATTTGTACATTCAATCCATTGAATGGAACCTCTACATATACAGATATACACATGCACATGTGTGTGAAATCACTCATTTATTCTCTAATTGCCTGCCTAATACAGATCAGGATCACAGATAGCCAGAGCCAGCACTGTTACTTGTCAGTCAATAACAGGAAAAAGACCAACACAAATGTAAACCAGGCCTGCAAAAAGCACAAAACAAATCCAAAAGATATATACAGACACTGGAAATGCTCAATGAAGCAGAAGCTTTTAATATTCTTCTTATCACACTGAAGAAATGTAGCCATACCTGAAAGTTTGTGAATATTGTGGAATATTAAAAGCTACTTCACTGAGCGTTTCCAGTGCCTGTATACATCTGTTGGACTTGTCAGACAATCACGTCAGACACACACACACACATACACACACACACAAATACAAAACTTTCTCCACCTTAAAGCTTGCCCTTATTAGTGAGCTTTTCAAAAGGTCTGAATGCTGTTTTTTGCTTTTAGTTTGTTGCTTGATTGTTAATTGCATATCTGATATTGAAGGCTTTGTTTAGCTTATTCTTTCTTCTGCAGGCTTTGCTGCTAAGTTACCAGAAAGAAGATTTTTCATAAATAATAAAAATGCAGATACAGATAGCTGTTATGTCTGACCTTAACCATAATTGAGTGGGTTCAAAGTAGCAGTCTGGGAGGGAGTACTAGAAAAAACACTATTGTTATACTGGTAGGTGGTAGTACTAGAAAGAAGCGCTATTGGAGGTAGTACTAGAAAGAAGCACTATTGTTATACTGGTAGGTGGTAGTACTAGAAAGAAGCGCTATTGTTACACTGGTAGCAGGTAGTACTAGAAAAAAGTGCTATTGTTATACTGGTAGGAGGTAGCACTAGAGAAAAGCAATATTGTTATACTGGTAGGTGGTAGTACTAGAAAGAAGCGCTATTGTTATACTGGTAGGAGGTAGTACTAGAAAGAAGCGCTATTGTTATACTGGTAGGAGTTAGAACTAGAAAGAAGTGCTGTTGTTATACTGGTAGGAGATAGTACTAGAAAAAGCACTATTGTTATACTGGTAGGTGGTAGTACAAGTAAGAAGCGCTATTGTTATACTGGCGGGAGGTAGTACTAGAAAAAGCACTATTGTTATACTGGTAGGAGGTAGTAGTAGAAAAAAAGCACTATTGATATACTGGTAGGAGGTAGTGCTAGAAAAAAAACACTATTGTTATACTGGTAGGAGGTAGTACTAGGAAAATAAGCACTATTGTTATACAGGTAGGAGGTAGTACTAGAAAGAAGTGCTATTGTTATACTGGTAGGAGGTAGTACTAGAAAGAAGCACTGTTGTTATACTGGTAGGAGTTAGTACTAGAAAGAAGTGCAGTTGTTATACTGGTAGGAGATAGCACTAGAAAAAAGCACTATTGTTATACTGGTAGGAGGTAGTACTAGAAAAAAAGCACTATTGTTATACTGGTAGGAGGTAGTACTAGAAAGAAGCACTATTGTTATACTGGTAGGAAGTAGTACTACAAAGAAGTGCTATTGTTATACTGGTAGGAGGTAGTACTAGAAAAAAGCACTATTGTTATACTGGTAGGAAGTAGTACTAGAAAAAAGCACTATTGTTATACTGGTAGTAGGTAGAACTAGAAAAAAGCACTATTGTTATACTGGTAGTAGGTAGAACTAGAAAAAGCACTATTGTTATACTGGTAGGAGGTAGTACTAGAGAAAAGCAATATTGTTATACTGGTATGAGGTAGTACTAGAAAGAAGCGCTATTGTTATACTGGTAGGAGGTAGTACTAGAAAGAAGTGCTACTGTTATACTGGTAGGAGATGGTACTAGAAAAAAAGCACTATTGTTATACTGGTAGGAGGTAGTACTAGAAAGAAGTGCTATTGTTATACTGGTAGGAAGTAGTACTACAGATAAGTGCTATTGTTATACTCGGAGGAAGTAGTACTAGAAAAAATCACTATTGTTATACTGGTAGTAGGTAGAACTAGAAAAAAGCACTATTGTTATACTGGTAGGAGGTAGTAGTAGAAAAAAGCAATATTGTTATACTGGTAGTAGGTGGAACTAGAAAAAAGCAATATTGTTATACTGGTGGCAGGCAGTACTAGAAAGAAGCACTATTGTTATACTGGTAGGAGGTAGTACTAGAAAGAAGTGCTATTGTTATACTGGTAGGAGGTAGTACTAGAAATAAGTGCTATTGTTATACTGGTAGGAGGTAGTACTAGAAAGAAGTGCTATTGTTATACTGATAGGAGGTAGTACTAGAAAAAGCACTATTGTTATACTGGTAGAAGGTAGTACTAGAAAAAAACACTGTTGTTATACTGGTAGGAGATTATACTAGAAAGAAGTGCTATAGTTATACTGGTAGGAGGTAGTACTAAGAAAAGCATAATTGTTATACTGGTAGGAGGTAGTACTAGAAAAAAAGCACTATTGTTATACTGGTAGGAGGCTGGTAGGAGGTAGTACTAGAAAAAAGCACTATTGTTATACTGGTAGGAGGTAGTACTAGAAAAAAGCACTATTGTTATACTGGTAGAAGATAGTACTACAAAGAAGCACTATTGTTATACTGGTAGGGGGTAGTACTAGAAAGACGTACTATTGTCATACTGGTAGGAGGTAATACTAGAAAAAAGCACTATTGTTATACTGGTAGGAGGTAGAACTAGAAAAAAAGCACTATTGTTATACTGGTAGCAGGTAGTACTAGAAAGAAGCACTATTGTTATACTGGTAGGAGGTAGTACTAGAAAGAAGCACTATTGTTATACTGGTAGGAGGTAGTACTAGAAAGAAGCTTTATTGTTATACTGGTAGGAGGTAGTACTAGAAAGAAGCGCTATCGTTATACTAGTAGGAGGTAGTACTAGAAAGAAGTGCTATTGTTATACTGGTAGGAGGTAGTACTAGAAAGAAGCGCTATTGTTATACTGGTAGGGGGTAGTACTAGAAAGAAGTGTTACTGTTGTACTGGTATGCAACTAGCTTTATGACCATGATAACATTCCTTAATTTTTCTTTATTTTCTAGTGTTTGCTTTATCTTATACACAGTCATGGGAAGTTGTAACCAACTTGACAAGAAATGGTAAATGGTTTTGAACTTCTTTTTTTCATCAAACCAAAAACTTTCCACTAGTAAAAAGCATTATTTAAATAGCCTTCACCTAAAATCTTGTGAGCCAACTGAACGAATTAGTAAAAAACAAAAAGTCTGGAAGGAAACCAGAATGCTGTATGCAACTAAATACAAATAACAGAATATTTATTTTGAAAAGCATAAAAAAATAAGTATTTCCTATAAAAAAGCAGTAATAATTTCAAAGTCATTATTAAAAAAACACACACATATGCATTTTATCATGCAACACAATCACAAAAATTATGCTTCTAAGAGTAGCTGTAGCAGCAAAATGTATTACTTGATTGATTTTATATCTATATATATATATATATATATATATATATATATATATATATATATATTTTTTTTTTTAGGTACTTGATTTCCATTTTCATGACCACTTGCATACGTTTTCTTGTCCCTTGCAGCTAATTTTGCTATGTCATTGGATTAGTAAGGGACTGTATTTATATACCCATCTCTTCGACCTGCAAGAATAAATCCCTAACTGCAGCCCAGATGACACAAATCCAAATAATGACCGATGGCACTGAAAAAGCTGAATGATGAAAGATCAGAATAAACAACCAATCATACCTCTCAATGACAGTGTAAAAAAATCTGGACAAAGCCTAACAGAATGGACCAAAAGTAGGGACATATTTTAAATAATGCTCTTATAAACTTAGAAAGTTGCTAGAATAACAGGATTTGTCTTAGTATGCATTTTTATGATGGGTATGAAGTCTAAAATACAAATGTACATCATTATTTAGTGACTTCAGTCCTCAGATCATCCCAGTGATTTGCCAGAAAATGACAAACTTTGAGGAACAGGCCAAAAATATGAGGCAAGAATATGGATATTCTGTGAAAATCTGGACAGTTGAGAGGTATGCAGCCAATACTGGATTGCCCATCTTGAAGTGAGGAAACGATGGTTCTATTCAGTCACCATAACAGAAGTGGAGCCCTGTAGAGCACTGCAATGGCCAGTATAGGGGATGTGGACCTGGCAATATTGTGATTGTGACAGTATCCATTATCTCATGTGGTTAGATGCATGTGCCTTTACAGGGAAGACATAGGACACCTAGCAGTGACATATTTGCACCCTCCAACCAAATAGATAGGGCTTTATCAAAAATGCCGTTATTGCTGGGATGCTGGTGATTACACAAACTCTGCGGCTGCACATTTGTTGGCACTTCTGGACAGCTCTTATCTTGTTTGATGGAGATAGCCATTGTAGATGAAAAAATGGACTCTGATCCATATAGATGGAGATGCAGAGGTTTTCAGGCATAAAAATAAAATCATACAGTATATAGCTGCCTTCATGGCCATTATGGAGGCTACATTGAGGCATAGTACTCATACTAGTGGCTAACTAGGTATATTCATAACTCTGTACTCAAAACAAAAACAAAATCCAAAAAGCAAATGAAGGTGAATAATGACTGGATGAAATCAGTATGCATAACATAAGTTATGTGTCCGAACACTGCTTCTTTGGTAGCAAAAGGAAGCTAATGTCCAAGACTAAAAACACAGTGGCCAAAGTTTAGTTTTATTGAAGTGATCCCATCCAGGGTATGACACAAAAAAACTTACATACACAAAGGAAACAAAATGATATAAAACAGTTAAATTGTTACTCAGCAGCTTTGTCAGACATGTGCTATGATAAATAGTAAGTGAATAATATTAAAATGATATGTAACTGGAAAAAGTGAATTAAATGTGTTCAAATGTATTAACTCCTATCTTATACCCATTCTTTGATTTATAATATATAGTGTGACTCATAACAAGTCCATATCACCCTTCCTTTTGAAACGTGAATGTGAGGCTCCTACAATCGATGAACAAATACATCTCAAAACAAACATCAAAGAAACATATAGATACACTGGTTCTACAAACAATAAAAACCTCTCTGAGTCCATTTCAGCAAGTTGTGAACAACAAAGTCAGAAACACCAAAGTGGCCAAACCAAGATCCCATTTGAATGCGGTTAGTGTCTAAGTTCAAGAAAAAACTGCAGTTTAAATTAAAAAAAAATTGACACTTCAACTTCTCTAGGCAGTAAAAAGCCCTCTAAGTCCATGCCAACATCCAGGTCTATCGAAACGCTAAAATTGCATTATGAATATAGTTGGTCCAGAAAACTGTCATTCAATTCCAAAAGCAACTAGCTGGCAGCCAGTCTTTTTTATTTCTATATTTTAGTCTGGATTTCTGAAAAAATAGACAAATAACTGACCAAACTATTAATCTTGATACTTCACTGATACTAAATAACCAGTATTGTGATCCTATATTATACTGGTCATTCTTTCTCATAAAATTTTTGCTAGATTTCAGTTTTTTTCTAAACTATGTGGAGAATAGGTTTTCTTATTTTTCATTACATTTATCGAGAAATGTATATTTAAGTTGTATTTATATAATCAGAAAAAAAGTCTAAATAAATTTAAATAATGAGTGGTACATGCCAAGACTATCCATTGTTGCCATATCTTTTTAGTCTGTATTTTATGCCTTAATTACTGTACCCAAAGACAAAACTTGGAATTCAGAAAAAGGCTCACTGCTGGAGACAATTGCCTACTTACAGGTAGGTCAATTGCAACAATGGTGAGAAAATAGTATTCAGAGGCAGTTATGACTGAGGAAAATCTCTTAATTGGCTTATTAGAATGTCTTTGAATCACATACCAGCCAGCACTAGTGCTGTTAGACCTTATGGCAGTTGTTTAACATATTTAGTTATCACACATACTACATAACATACATTCCCTTCCAACAAAATTTCATTAACTGGCAATCTTTTGAGATGGAAAGTCATAAAGTTTTCACTGATATCAACAATTTCAGTAGTTAAAATAAATATTTTGATGTTTTGCATGTGTTTTGATACCTGATGTTGACCTTTTCCAAAATGAGTTTTAAGGTAATTTACAATGAACTGTTAAATGTTGTCTGATATCTAAAGTCAGTTACAGCTGCATATTACAAATGATCCCTTGCTAATTTGTACTGGTACTTTACATCATTCAGGGGAGCATTAGGGTTAGAGTTAGCACTCATGACTAAGGTAGTGCAGGGGTCATAGGTTCATAGGTTCATAGGTTGGTACTAGGCTATCAGCCCTAGGGCCTATACAAGCCTAGCCATAACAATTCCCTGGCTATTTCTTCCCACATTATTTACTTTCCTGGACCCCTGTCTAGCAGGGCAACTGACGTGATCCCTGGGGTGAATTTCATTTCTCCCATCCAATCGTCAAGGTTCCTCTTGAAGAGGTCCAAAGAGGCACTCTGCTTGACATGTATGGGCAATCTATTCCAGAGTCTGGGGAGTCTCTGGGTCAGGAACCTATCCCTCCAGCATGTTTTGTTTATTGTGATGACAAGGTTTAGATCCCTGGAGCGTGTAGCTCTGAGGGATTGGGATTTCTTTAAGTGTAGCATGTCCAACAGCTCTGGGTTTGACATGGCCTTGTATGTTAAGCAGAGATCGCCTCTGAGTAGACGATATGCGACAGAGTATAGCTGGAGTTTTTTAAGGCGGTCAGGGTAGGGCATCTGCTTTAGGCCTGTGATTCTTTTAGTGAGGTATTTCTGAGGCCTTTCCAGTTGTTACAGATGTCTTGAGAGGTACATACCAAATGGGGCATTGTATTCTATAATGGGTCTAATGAGGGATGAGTACAGTGGGACAATGACCTCCTTTTTTCTGGATGAAAAGCCCTTCGTGATGAGGTGTGCCACATAGAAGGATTTCCTGAGTGTTGTGGCGATGTGGTTATCGAAGGTGAGACCACTGTCCACCTGTGTCCTGGGTGTCATGGGTCATGGGTGCTAACCCTTACCCTAATGCTGCCCTTTTCCCAATCCTAGCTCCACATCTTACCTTAATAAAAACCTTTGATTAGCCAATATTTAGACCAATTTGAAACTAGTGTTACAGGAGGTTTTAGTGTTAATATTAGGAGAGGAAATAGTTTCCTATCTCAATATTTTCAATATTTTCTAGCTCAGTATTTGTTGTGTTCGATATTCTGCATGTTCAGACATATTTTGTTAATGTTTTCACTTCCACATTAAGTAAATTTGATTAAACAGAATAGAACCATATATATATATATATATATATATATATATATATATATATATACACACACACACATATTAATATATATAAATATATATATTTAATATAAAATATTAAAAAACTAAATGAATGCCACACCTTATGCCACAAAGAAATGTTTTAATCAACCAAGCACTTAAGTTCCAATTTTAAATGAAGCTTCATCAGAGTGAAAATAATATTCACTTCCTCAAGTTTAAATACCATGAATGGTATCAAACTTCATAAAATATTTAAAGGGATACATCATATAGATACAAAAAAACGATAAATATATGTAAATGCAGATGCAGATAAAGGTATAAAAATAACATAAGCAGCACTAAACATTTGTTTAAAACCACTATAAAACTTACAACAAAGAATATATTTAATACAAGTTCCTTATTAAATATTTCAGACTTCTAAATATTTTAATATTATATCAACAATTTAATGAATTAAAAGTAGTGAGGAGCCAATTAAAAAAAAAACAGGTGCATGTAATGTAGATTCATTAGAACGTTAATTCGTTGAAAGTCACAAACATTCAGCCTTTGCTTTTAAAATACTTTTGATAGAAATTAAATTGTTGATTAATGGTGAAACCCTCACTCAACAATAATGGCCAAAAGAGCTGTCTCTGTTTTCCACCAGTGATTCCCAGTCACCCCTTCTAATAGGGTAAATTACCTTTTCAAGTATAGTGAATGCAAATTTTCTATATTCCTTACATTGAATAGAGTACTTATATAAGGCATTACACTTATTTTTCTTATGTACACATAAGTGTGTTGGTATATTTTTGTTTTCAAAGGACCTTCCGTATTCCCATCAAAAAATGCTGGACAGGAGGAACAGAAGGCAATGTGTACCACACATTTTGTGCTGCAATCATAACTCCCTTTTACTGAAATTAGTTTAGAGTAGTATCCAGGGACAGCAAAGTGTCCCACAAAAAATAAATCTGCATTGTTTGGATGCTCCTCAACTTTTCATTCCTGTATTTTTTGTGGAAACGTCACCCTTAGTGTAATTACTTTCCAAAATAGTTTTCAAGTTTCTACTATTTTTAAATACAAAACTAGGTTGTGATCCTAGTTTGTCCAGTAAACCAAAAGCATCAAAAATGGTGTCCTAATGGGTGTTGAGCTTAACACAAAAACTACTTATACATAGGAAAAAACGCAAAAACCTCTGAAGAGATCACATCATTGAGATCAAACAATACAACTAAAATAATATCAAAGGTTGAAGATATCAGCACTTTATTTAATTATGTTAGGCACAAAAATGAAAAAAAAAAAATCTAGTAGATATTCAGTAAATTATTTTGCAAGATCTCTCAGCCTGCATTAGCTGTAGACATTCTTGTGGATAAATTCTGTGTTTCATAAACTTTGTTGATCAGGTATGGTTCACTTTCCCCAATATTACAAAAGTTAGGGCGACTACATCGGTTAAAAAAGAGGAAGGATACTAGTGCCATGAGACCAGATAACAGTTCAAGCTGTTTCTTCACACAAGATATAGATAAGCTACTTAGATTGGTCCAACTACATCTACTCATATCTCAACTTTTTGCTCAGCAGCAAAAGCACAAGCCAACAGCTCATGTATAAAAATATCATATCATATATATATATGTCTTGCAAATAAAATAAGTTTAGACATCTAATAAACATTTGTTTTTCTATAGAACAAGCACCCACTGCATATCCCTTGTGGGGAGCTTCATTCTCCACATTCCCATGTTAACACTCTCACTACACCTCGGAGAAAGATTGATCAATAAACTGAAAAAATTGTCTTGTTTTTCCCTCTTTTTTTTCTCATAGGCTTTGATTTTTGAAATAAATGCAACTCATAACATATTTCAGACATGAATTCAGAAACTATCTTAGCTGTATCCTGCAGGTTACTATGAGGGAAATGATCTAACCACATAATGCCTTGTTCGACTAGATTTTATTTGGAAGCATTTTCCTAAAATGTGTGTCTACTGAAGCCAATACATGATCGTATAACATTTTAAACAAACAACAGAAAAAAATTGATAAAATAATTTCTCGATGACTTCTGAAACTGTGGAATGAAGTATCACTCACAAGTTAAAGTCTTCCCTAACCATCTTCAAAAACAATATTCACAAATATAGAGGTAATAAAAATACCCTCATTGGGTAATGCCTGTTAATCTTGATGAAGACCAGGTAGTCATAAGCTTGTCACATAACCATAGAACCTATTAAAAGTTCATGAAGCTTATAACCTCCTCATCTTGCTCGCCATTACGGTGAATTTGACCTGCTCTTCTTGTTGAGTAGTTGGCCTGCATGCACATAGATTTCAAGGCAGAAATTGTCAAACAGAAAGGTCTTCTTTTTATAAACAGAGGCATTGATCATACCTTTGAAGCGCTTTTCTTCTGTAATTAAAAGATTAACTTCAGAAGCCCTAACTCATAAAATACATTTTAACACATAGTTGTTGAGAGTTGATTTTTATTTTTTGGAGTGGAGTTAGTGCTGTTTAGATCTTTTATAGTTGAGCCTCTCAGATATACAGCCTTACTGTCGAAGAAGTTTCTTCAGTCTAATTGTCCCAATCCCCTTCAAATAACTCACACCACACCAAAATGGCTTCTGATGACCTTTATTAAAACTCTTTAATTACAACTTTATTAAATAATGTTCTTAAATGTACTAATCACAGCATGAAGATCCATGCAACAATTTAGCAGGGCAGCATATCCTGCTCACCCTGCACCAGAATAAGCAGCATTGCCACAACTGCTCACTTACTGTCACTTACCAAGCAGTGTATCGCTGCTCACTTTCATCCCGCACCAACCTCTTTGAATCCACCACCCAACACCAGAGGAGGACAAAAGAATGTCAAGCCTGCCCCTCTTTTCTGCTTAACTGACTAATCCACATAAAAATTAACCAAATCCTCGATGTCATAAAAAAGAAAGAAGACAGGTGGGCAGCAAGTTCACTTCTAAATCTAACCACCCAACTCAGCTACACTCACATAAACCCCCTTAGCCCCTCCTTATACTTACCTCATTTTGTCCACAGAACTCATCCTTCCAAACTTAAACCTTCCTTATCCACTATCTACCTAAATGCTTTCAACTTTCCACTAAGCCCTAACATCTCACCCCACTTCTCCAAGCCTTTAGACCCCCTTTGCCCACCTTTTCTCTAACTTCCTAATCACTTAAAGTGTTGCTGGACAAATTAATTTGTTCCCAAACCTCATTTGCCAAAGGGCAGACATAGGGTGCACAAAGATATTCTAAATGTCTGTGACTAGTTCTGAGGTCATGCTTTTGGTGTTCTTAGTTGTTGAGTGAGTGTGCCTTTACTGTGTTATTTTTAAATAATGATTATGTTGATAAATGTTCTTCCTAATTATTCCTGCTGTTTATGTTTGCAATAATTCGTACAGGTGATTCATTGGCAGTATAATTGACCAGTGATTTGACAGAAAACTCTCTGTACTTTGCTTCTCTACCAAACAGAGGAAGAAGGATTGAATAACTGTGAAATAGCTCTTATGCTGAATGGAAGGCTGGAGGATAAATCCTGATATGTTATCCCTATTAGTGGCCTCAGGGTATAGAAAGATAATTCCCCAACAGCCACAGCTGCGGGCAGTCATTACATCAGTAGCATGTATATGGGAACACACAACTAGAGTTCCATTCATTGGATGATCATGTTAAGAGGAAATTATAGATGTGGGTACACATATATAAGCCCCAGAAAAGCAAAATTGTTGCTGCCTAGCCTCTAATCCATGCTGTATACACCTACATGCATCTACACATACACATGCACACACGCAAACACACACACACACACACACACACACACACACACACACACACACACACACACACACACGCACGCACACACACACACACACACACACACACACACACACACTTGTCTTTTACTTTACTAGTGTAAGCAATCTGACAATATTCAGAATTTATTAAGCTTAATATAAGAAATATCTCTAAGATCCTTGAAATATTTTTACTCTGGAAATTAATAATTCCACTCATTGAAAAGAAGGCAACAAGAGCATTGATTTATTCATGTTGTCAATGAAATATTCACATTTTGCAATATATTTTTTCAAAGCACTTTGTCTGATACGTCTGTATATTCCATTCCCTAGCAATGTGCTTTGGGGAAAGAATGGTCAGACAGGTTGTTGAATTACAATGTATTATGCACTTTTATGAAAAGAGCAGTGGTTGAAGTTATGCTTTAGTCAGATTTAATTATCACATTATTCAAAATATGAAACAGTTCATTTTCAGAGCAATAGATGTCAAATATTTATTTATTTATTTTTCATTTGTTTACCGGGAGTGTCCAACTGAGCCAGTATCCCCCTTTTTTCAGTGGAGACCCGGGGAGAAAAGCTCCATGTTATACACAGAATGGCTAGCAAAAAAGTCTTACAAAAAGTAATAATATATACAAATGTTCAGCATACACAAAAGTATTACAAACAATTTAAATATTCTACTAAGAAATACAGAAATTAATGTTGCAATTATTACAGTCAAAACAATACAAGACATGAGGTATATTTAAAAGACAGTTCAACAACAAAAAATAATCAATTTGTGTAGTATTTAAGAGTATATGTATGTTTTGTTTATAATATTCTCATTATGTCCAAAAAGTTGTGTACCAGATGATGTATTAGTGAAAAAGCCTTTCTGTGGGAATTGAGAAATAGAAGAATAAGAGATTAGTTATTAGATATTACTACTATGAAATTAGAAGATGGTACTTAGTTGCACTGAATGTAATCTGGACTGGAAAGACTTGCCTTGAGATGTCATATGGGGGAGAGATGTGTGGTCACCCAGGGAAAGAGCAGGAGCCCATGCAGTTGTTGGTTAGGTGGTTTTTGAGGAGTGATCTAAAAATATTAGTATTAGTGGTGTTTACAATTGATTGTGGGATGGAGTTCCAGACCTTAGATATTTTGTGTGAGAATAGGGATACATCAAAGCTCTTGTTGGCTTTTGTAGTTATTAGTAGTAATTTTTCAGAGGATCTCAAAGTAGTTTTGTTGGTGTATGGCTGTACTAGGAGGGATTGACAGTAAACTATCTACTGCCACTAAGAATGCTACTATTATTCAATATGATTGACAGTTGTCTGGTTGGTGGATGATGGATTGGGTGATGCTTAGTTAGTATACGTGGAGGAGGTTGGGAAGTTCAACTCAGTTTAGTTCTTGTAGAGCAGCGCAGTGATGAGTTTTATTTGGGTGGTTATGAGCAAATTTTGTTATAGCAAGCCCCAAGTTTGTTAAGGTCTGTTTTTCTTGGGATTAGTAAAGATGTGGGAGGCATATAGTAGGGTAGAGAGGAAATGAGTTTTGGCTATGGTCTTTCTTGTGGTATTGTGAGGAACAGTTTAGCTCTGTAGAGGGCACTTAATTTTATGTGCACTTTTTTAATGGTTAATGCTAAATGCTCATCAAATTTTAGAGAATTATTGATTGTTACCCCCAAGATGTTCTATATGTTCTACTGGTTCTATTTTGGTACTGTTAGATGAAAAGATTCTAAAGGGGGGTTGAGTTCCTTGTGATTTGCCTTTAGTAAAGATCATCAGTTTAGTTTTAGTTGGGTTGAGTATTAGCTGATGAGTAGAAATATATTGTTCTATGTCAAGGAAGGATTTTTGAGTTATTTCCTGGAGTTGGGCTGAACATGTAAGGGAAGAGTCATCAGCATATTGAACAATGGTAGCACTGTTAGTGGCAGTAGATAGCTTACTGGTGAATATAGAGAAGATGAGTGGACTGAAGATTGACCCTTGAGGGACACCTACTGAGACTGGTAGCAGGAGAAAGAGTTGTGCCATTTCACAGCTTGGTTTCGGTCAGTTAGGTTGCTGTGGAACCAGGCTAGTGCTGTTTGGGATAGGTTTATGGAGGACAGTTCATTTTGCAGTTTTTGATGAGATACTGTGTTGAAGGCTTTAGACATGTCAAGGAATATGGATGAGACTAGTAGGCTGATGATATCGATGAAGGAAATCAGGGCTGTTGTGCTGTGCTTTGCTCTAAACTGTGTATTGAGCTTGAGAGAAGGTTGTTACTTAGCAGGTGGTTTAGGAGTTGCTTGTGAATGCATAGTTCGAGGATTTCTGCTATTGGGGGTAGAATGGCTATGGGACGGTAGTTAGATAACTCAGTGGAGGGGCCACCTTTGTGCAAGGGTATGATATGGGATATTTTCCACAGTTTGGGTATGTATCGTTCTGTGATAGATTGATTAATATAGAGATGGGGTATGCAATTCTGTCAGCTGCTAAACTGAGAAATTTGTTGGGTAGATGGTCAGCAGCAAGAGTGGTAGGTTTTAGTTTCTTAAGAAGGAGTTTTATGGTATTGGTCTGAAGTGTCTTAAAAGTAAGTGAGTTGATGTTTGAAAGGGCTCCTAGAAGTATTGTTATTGGTGTATTTTGTCCTGTTTTACTAGAGACAATATTGAGTTTATGAAATGGGAATTAAATTGTGAGCCAGTACTCTTGGTGGAATTTGAGGTGGTAGAAGATGGGGTAGTAGCTTGACCTGGGTTAAGTTGTTTTATTGTTCCTGAGTTAAGGAATATGTATTTATATAGAAAACAAATATGTTCACATACACAGAAGCATTCATACACACTATTAATAGTTTCCTTCAGTGCTACCTTGTCCTAATTTTAGGGTCTATATTAGAACATCGAAGTTTCAAAACTTTGAATGTTCTAATATCGACCCCTATTCAGTGAAAGCAGAAAATATCAAAGCAACAGAAAAACACATTTTTTCCTAGGGAAAGAATTTGGTTGTCCATTTCTGTTGCTTTGGTATTTTCAGAGCTGTGGTGGAAAGTTACGGGTTGGGTTCAGGTAAGTGTGCGATTGAGTGTGGGTTAGGTGAGTTAGGGTTAGGGTGTGGGTTACGTATGTGTGCGATTGTGTGGACGTGAGGGTTTGGGCGGGTTAGGTGAGTTAGGGTTATGGCGTGGGTCAGGTAAGTGCGCAATTGTGTGGACGTGAGGGTTAGGGCGTGAGTGAGGTGGGTGTGTGATAGTAACTGACCTTAGGGTTAGGGTTTGGGTTAAGGTAAGTGGATAGTTAGTGGTGTGTGTATAGTTTAGTGTAGGGTTAGGTGTAAGATTTTAGGTGTATGTGTGTGGATTGCTGTTTGTTTGGTGTGCTTGTGTTGTGTGTATGTGTTTTGGAACAGCAAATTTTTTTCCCTAGGAAAAAAATCACTGTTCTGTATGTTCGATGTTTTCAGCTTTCGCTGAATAGGGGTCGATATTAGAACATTCAAAGTTATGAAACTTCGATGTTCTAATATAGACTCCTGATTTTCATAGAGCATTTGTTTTCTAGTGAAGTGTATCCTGGGGAAGAAAGACATGAAAAACACTGCGTATCCCCACACATCATTTTAACAGAATACAGTATTTTCTAACATTTCAGTGTAGGAAATGGTACCTTAGTACAGCTAAGTTGTAACATTCTGTGAAATGAGGTACACAAAGGAATAACCTGTTCTGTGGGATCTTGTATGCCAAATGCAGAGTTGTAGAGTTGGATGACTTGGAGATTGATTACTGAAGGTGCATTTCAAGTTACTAAATACCGTGACTATTAGCAGGAAAAGGAGACTGCTCTAGTGAACAAAACTGTCAATGTGAAAAGTGCCAGAGTGAGTATCTCAGCAACTGCTCTAGTGAACAAAACTGTCAATGTGAAAAGTGCTAGAGTGAGTATCTCAGCAACTGCTCTAGTGAACAAAACTGTCAATGTGAAAAGTGCTAGAGTGAGTATCTCAGCAACTGCTCTAGTGAACAAAACTGTCAATGTGAAAAGTGCTAGAGTGAGTATCTCAGCAACTGCTCTAGTGAACAAAACTGTCAATGTGAAAAGTGCTAGAGTGAATATCTCAGCAACTGCTCTAGTGAACAAAACTGTCAAATGAAATGTGCCAGAGTGAGTATCACAGCAACTGCTCTAGTGATCAAAATTGCCAATTGAAAAGTGCCAGACTGAGTATTCAAGCAACTGCTCTAGTGAACAAAACTGTCGAATGAAATGTGCCAGAGTGAGTATCCCAGCAACTGCTCTAGTGAACAAAACTGTCAATGTGAAAATTGCCAGAATGAGCATCCCAGCAACTGCTCTAGTGAACAAAACACTAAGGTGAAAAGTATCAGACTGAGTATCCCAACTGCTCTAGTGAACAAAAGTGTAAGGTGAAAAGTATCCCAGCAACTGCTCTAGTGAACAAAAGTTTAAGGTGAAAAGTGCTGGAGTATCATAGCATTTTACAACAATGATGATGTTAGCAGAGGAGCTCTCCATTTCTGATTTTGTTTGATTTTGTAGCATAACAGTGTAGTAACCATTAAAATCATAAATTCAGGCTACCTGAGAAGAAGGGATGTGTTGGCAATAATAATGCCAACACAGCATCTGGAACACTGTTCTCATTTTCATAATATATAAAACATAAATCCCACATACTTTGAAGCTGGTGATATATTTAGTGTGTTGCCCATCATTTTATCATGGTGTTTTTTTAACCATTTTGAAGACATTGAAAAAAATCTAGGAGCCAGATTTAGTGGATGAAAAATCATTTGAATGTTAGTTAAAAGCTTCCAATGGGAAACATCTTCAACATGAAATGTAATAAGAGCATGTGAATGTATAGCTAAAATGTGATACAACTGCAAGATGGGTTTCAAAGATGCACGTAAACATGCTAGTACAGAATCTGTTTTGTGCAACTTACTGACAGCTGAAAGTCCAAACAACAGAAAAAACTATTTCAGGAATGTTCTCTTGCTGTGGCTCATGCTTCCTGTTACATTGTACCACACCATTTGCACTGACATTTTTCTGAAGTTTCTTACTTGCAAGGTTCCATGTTCAGAAATCTGTTTTAAAATTATTTTAAAATTAAGGTGTGACCAACTTAGCCTAAAAATTCTGCTTTTGCTAAAGTATGTTTTATATAATTTTAACTCTGCTCCAGAAGTAGTAATCTAAAACTATAAATTATTTTCTTAAAAATTGTAATATCTTGTGTTATGTATGCTTTACTAGAAAATGTGGCTCTTTCTGTTTACAAAGATGATCTAGGGATAATGGACTGTGTGTGCATTGCAAGGCCTTTGTTTCCTTACATTTTCCTGTAGAAAGGCAAAGACTGTTTCATTTCTATATTTACTACATGTATTACTTAAAGCAAAGTTAACAACATGCTTCTAAATATGCATCTCACAAAATTGCAAGGCTTCAAAATATTATAGTATTAATATACCGACAAGAACAGAGCTAGGTAAAACAAAAGAATCTTTCATTATTTGGAATCTCATTTTTCATTGTATACAATGTTGACAACTGCATCAGATTTGCTTAATACATAAATAACAAGCATTTGCCTTGTCGGTCTACAAAGAGAAACTTCTGGATGCTGTCATACTCAAACCTGCCATAATCAGGATTACCAGCTCGCTAGAACACTGAATAAAGTTTCATTCCCTGGTACTTTTTTTGACAGGTATCCACTGAAGATGTTTTACTAAGTACTTGCTTTTAGTTAGACTGTCAGTAGAAACAAAATGTCCTTAAAGCAGACTTCCTTTTCACTGTAAGTGAAATGGTCCCGTACTTCCTATCCTTGCACTTGATGTTTTCTGCAGTGACCTCCACTTCAAGTTCATCAAAATTTAGCATCATTTATTAAAATTTTTTAAATGTTAAACTTCTGGCAGTTGATAAAATGGTCAATGTAAGATGCTCTTTATCTTTACATCTGCCGGTCCTTCTCTAAGAGAAGGACTCAGAATCTTCTTAATAAGAAATGCACTCCATATATCTGACATATTTAAATATCTGGTTATTTGCAGTAGAATGAATTATGTTTTAGACTCTGCAATTGCATAATTAATGTAAACCAAGAAAACAGGTTGAATTTTTCATGCAGGAACAGCTCTTTATATCAAGAAGTTTTAGTACAAGGCTTGTTGGAATCACATTATTGTATCACATAAATGGTCTGACAGTATGTTTATTCCTTGTGTACTTGCATATTCAAGCAAGAAAAAAGTAGTACTCCACACCGTTAAAAGCTTTAATAAAACAACAAAGCTTTCAGATATAAACTATCCTTCATCAGTGTCTTATATAAAATGGCTATAAAACAGCAGTTTTAAATACAAATGAATCACATGACTCAGCAACCCATCAGCAACAACACTCAAAAACATCAATTGAGTTTTTAAAAACACAGTAGCAGCAACAAATACATAAATGATACAGTCATTTCTTCTTCACTTTTTGCTGTTTTATTTTCAAAACTGTTTTAGGTGTAACCTACTTATTTAAACCTGGATATTTATCTGTTTCCAATCGTATAATCCATTCATACTCTTTTATATCTACACAATTTATCAAATCATCATGTCTAGCATTTGGATACACAATATGTATAACTCTAAAGCTAAACGGATGAGTATCATTAGTTTCACTTATATGTTTGGCTGAAGAATTAGTAAGTATTTTCCTACGAATTTCAGACCCATGCTCTATTATCCTATCTCTTAGCCTTCTAACCGATTTTCCAACATAAAACCCCAAACATTTATTACATGTAACCAGATAGACAATGCCTGAAGTATTATATGTTGCAGTGTAGTTGAAAAATTAGAAAGACCAGCATACAGTGGCAACAAATAAATACTTTATTAAAAGTATTCTTAACAAAAAAAACAAACCGGTTTCGGCTGTATAGTTACATAGCCTTCATCAGTGTGGTTATCAGCAAATTAAGAAATACTTAAAATACATGATTCAGGGGACATGTGATCAATTAAAGATGCTCATTAAGCCCTGGTTTAAAGAGACCTCCCAGTTTAACAATCCATTTTTTTTCCATACTGTTTAACAAATCATGCCAACCTAATTTATTGTTTTTAGGTCTCATTTTATCAATGATGGTGGAATTAAATATGGCATTTTTATGTATCATGGTATGTTTATAGAGGGCATTGGTTTCTTTGTGATATTTAATCTCGCTGAAATGTTCAGATATTCTGAATTTAAGGGGTCTGGAAGTTTGCCTTATATAGAATGCTGAACAATGGCAACTAGCTAAATAAATCGCCCAATCAGAAGTGCAATTAGCAAAAAATGGAATATCTTAGACTTGAGCGGTATTTTGGCTGCTGAAGCTTTTGGTTTTTAATATCCTGGAACAGTGAACACAATGACCACAAGGGTGGCAGCCAGTTAAGGGATCACCTAAAAAAGTAGCTTGAGTAGATTTTATATTTGGAAGTTGCCCATGTTTATAGTGGTTAAAATATGCAGCAAGATTTTTACCTTTCCTAAATGAGAAAAGACATCTATCACCCAAAATTTCACTCAGTCTCGTGTCATATGTCAAGATATTCCAGTGATGTTGTACAATATTCATTAGTACCTTGGTGTTACGTCCATATGTGGTTATTAATCTGGGGGACCCTCCACCTCTATCACACTTGTCTTTATAAAGAAGAATGTTCTCATGCTCCATATTATCTACATCGTGTTTTGTGTGTAAAACGTGACCCATTTTATAACCTCTGTCAATTATGCAATAATGTTTGACAGATATGTTATGTCTTGGTTTATGCATACATATATATTTTTATATGTATTTATATACACATACACTCATATAATTATGTTAGGATTTGTGCGTGTGTGATTGTTGAATATATATATATATATATATATATATATATATATATATATATATATACACACAACTTCCTATTGTCTGCTTAACTTGGATTTTATTCTGTCTTTAGTCAGCTTTTGTCTTACTGCTGAAGGGGTTAATTAGTTATTTAATTAACTTGATTTTCCTGCTGTGAACTAGATTGGTTGGCAGTATTTTAAATCTGTTTAAATTAAGCTGTTTGACTGTTTTCTGAGATCTGATGAAGCATGTTTTTACATGTGAAAGTGGTTATCCATTGAATATATAATAAATGTATTTGAGTTTTAGAGCCTGGTGGACCTGCCTTGTGTCTTTACCTTGGATTTCTTACAATTTCTTGGCTTGGACCTTTGGGTAGCAGGATACTTTTTTGATATAACAAAATAGTGATATGAGACCTATAGAAAAGCCTACTAAAATGTCAGATATTTCTAATGACTTGCTGCATGACTTGAGGGGTTCTATACAAAACATGGATAGGAATGAGCATGTAGAACTGTTGGGAGCTTCTACTTGTGCTTTTACTACTCTAAATGGGTTAAGTACCATGACTGAGAACAAATTAGTTAAAGATTTGTCTGATAAGCATCAGTTGACAGAAAATGATCTACCAGATGAACCACTAAATGGTTTAGATTATGGTTCAAATGGGATTCTGTCTTTTAGTTTAGATGATCCTGCTTGCAGGAATAGTAATGTAAGCTTTTTAGGAACTCCTTTGAATATAGGGGCCCTTGGTAATGAGAATAGGTCAACTGAAATTAAAGAATTGGTGGGAAATAACTTGAGCATAAGAAAATCTGTGACTGGTGATTCAGCTGTGACCACTAATGTAAATATATTAAATCAATGTAATCTACTTTTCAAATTTACGAGCATGGAAGTTGATGCCCATTTGGAAGGTCAGACCAGTTTGACCTCAGATAAGGAAAAGAGTGATTCAGCTCATTTGTTGGTTTTTAATCTTCCCAGCTATGTACTAACTAAAGCAGGGATGTCTTTGCTATTACATGGGATGCAGTTTGTCCCAGCAGGAACTGATGATTTTGTTAATGCAATTACTGACTTAAATTTGTTTTCAAGGGGTCTAAATCTGAAGAATATATTTAAGAATAATAGCAGTTCTGAGAGTAGTCACTTGCAAAGGAGTAGTACTTTTATTCCTGTCAGTTTCTCTGTTATTAGTGTATTTAATAACTTATGTGAGAAACAAATATGTGATCTATATGATAAAAGAAGTTTTGAAAAAATATATAATTTGACAGCTGAGGAGTCCCAAGCACTAAAATCATTACAGAGTAATACTGACATAATTATAAAAGAGGCAGATAAAGGGGTGGGATTGTAGTGATGGTTATGGAACAGTATTTACAGTCTATGACTGAAATGTTACTAGGTAGGCAAACCTTTAAACCCATTGGTAGCAAGGACATAGATACTATGATTAGTAAAGTAAATATGTGTATCTATGATCTGCAGATGATGGGTGATATGGATATGGATACTTTCCATTTTTTGACTGTACCATGCCCAACCATTCCCATACTCTATGGACTTCCCAAGATATATAAAAACCTAAAAAAATCCTCCTATGAGACCAATAGTTTCAGGAAGGGAATGGATGATGGAACTGATATTGGTATACCTACAGGATATCTTGAAGGGTTAGTTGAAATTTATACCAAGTTATATCAAGGATACAGGTGATTTTCTACCTCAGGTATATAGCTGGTATAATGGCCCTGCTCATGATTTGTTTCTTTTGGTAATGCTTGATGTAAAGTCCCTTTTTACTGTGATTCCTAATGCTTATGGAATTGATTGTATAAGGGAAATACTACAGGAATATGGAAATGCTTCTAGTAGATATATTGAAACCATCTGTGAGTTACTGGATTTGGTGTTGGAGAATAACATTTTTGCATTTAATAAAGAAGTGTACCATCAGATATCTGTTGCCAGTACATATGCAAATTTGACCCTTGAAGTGTGGGAAAAGAAAAATGTACAGGCAAGTGAAAATCCATTTGCATCCAAAATTTCGTTTTATAAACGATTTGTGGATGACATTTTTCTGGTTTGGCATGGTACTGCTGTGGAATTACAGCATTTTTATGAATATTTGAACAGTACTGTTGTATTCCTTAAATTTGAAATAATATTCTTTGATAGCTCTTTGAACTTTTTGGATATTCAATTACGAATGACGGAATCTGGTTTGGAGATATGTATATATAAAAAAGATGTGCAAGTAAATAAATATCTGCACAATAAAAGCATGCATGAGAAGAGGACCTTTAAAAGTGTCCTTAAAAGTCAGTATCTATGAGCTAGTAGGTTGAATACCCAATGAGAGGTTTGTGAGACTCAGATGCAGGAAATGACTAGTAGCTTTCTTGAAAGAGGTTATAACATGAATTAAATAGAAACAGCTAGGAAGGAGGCTCTATGACTAAGGGAGTCTAAAGGCAAACCCTAATTTTCTGATTCAATAATCAGTACTTCTACTGATATGGGTACGGCTCAGTCACAACCCTTAAGGTATCTTATGACCTATAGTAGGGCTAGTAAGGTAATAGAGAATGTTATTAGGAGTAATTGGGATATCTTAAAGGCCATACCGGGCCATAAAAATTGGCTTTCTGAGAGATCTATGTTTGCCTATCATAATTGTAGCAACTTGAAAAAACTTTTGTGTTATAAGGATTTCTCTTTGAATAATAATACTGTTTCTACTTTTTAAAAAAGGGGTACCTTCCCTTGTCACAATTGTTCCTGCTGTTCTAGCATAAATCAGTCAGTGGAATTTGTGCACCCTGTAAATGGCAGGAAATTTATTTTCAAATATACTGCAACATGTAATACTTCAGGCATTGTCTGTCTTGCTACATGTAATAAATGTTTGAGGTTTTATGTTGGAAAATCGGTTAGAAGATTAAGAGATAGGATAATAGAGCATAGGTCTGAAATTCGTAGGAAAATACTTACTAATTCTTTAGCCAAACATGTAAGTGAAACTGATGATACTCATCAGTTTAGCTTTAGAGTTATACATATTGTGTATCCAAATGTTAGACGTGATAATTTGATAAATTGTGTAGATATGAAAGAGTATGAATGGATTATATGACTGGAAGCAGATAAATATCTAGGTTCCTCGGCTGGGGTGCCTTCTGTGTGGAATCTGCATGTCCTCCCTGTGGTCGCGTGGGTTTCCTCCGGGTGCTCCGGTTTCCTCCCACATCCCAAAGACATGCTGTAGGTGGATTGGACACACTAAATTGGCCCTAGGTGTGAGTGCGGTGCATGTGTGTGCCTTCTGTGGAAGGTTGGGAGCCGGACTGGCAACTCGACACTGTAAAACTCCACTGCCAATCATTAGCGAACGGTGATCCGCTGTGGCGACCCCTAACCGGGAAAAGCCGAAAGAAGAAGAAGAAGAAATAAGCAGGTTACACTTAAGCCAGTTCTGAAAATGAAATATCAAAAAGTGAAGAAGAAATGATTTTGTATCATTTATGTATTTGTTACTGCTACCGTGTTTCTAAAAACTCAATTGATGTTTTTGAATGTTGTTGCTGATAGGTTACTGTGTCATGTGATGTGATTAATTTGTATTTAAAACTGCTGTTTTATAGCCATTTTATGTAAGACACTGATGAAGGATAGTTTATATCTGACAGCTTTATCATTTTATTAAAGCTTTTGATGGTGTGCAGTACTACTTTTTTGTTGCTTGGAATTGCTGTTTTGTATTCCTTCACTTTATTACTGGCTCACCTCCTCCTAGTGATGTTTATCTACTTGCAAGTTCAACCATTATAAGTTCTGTCAAGTAATATTTGGAGGGTCCTACTGAATAAATGCCGGTTTTCTTCATCAGTAACTTGCATGCTTTATTCAATGACCACATATTTATACATAATTAAGTAGTGGGTGACAGGGTCCTCTGCCAATTGTCAGCAGTGGGAGTCCCCATTTTTGTTTTTCAATGAACAGCATTTTATTCAATTGTATTTGATGAAAAGACATTTAATAAAATCAGTTTTGACCTGAAGTACCATGTCTTCATTGGTTGTATTGAAAAACATGCATTTGTCATCTATGCAGCATACAACAATATGAACTATTTATTTTCTTTATGAGAATTTTTATTTTAAAGTAGTCAGATGATTAACCAGAACCAAGAAGTTAAACTCTTACCTGTTGTTCAAGGTATATTTCAAGATCTCATTCTCCATGTGGGGTAGCCAGTGGTTGTTAGCTATAGTGGTGGATATGCTGACTGACTCCAAACAAAGGTCCCTCTTGTATCTTCTAGTGAACAGAGTTGTTTTACAATAAATCATTGCTGATTCTAAGAAGGCATGTGCTACTACAATGATCTGCTAGGAGCATAATGATTCAGGGTTCTGAGACTCATAGCCCCAAGGTCTAGGGATCATCACACACAAATACATTTTGTAATTGTAAAAAGTCGCAGTCTGAAGCATTTGCTCATCATTTTGTTGAGGGAATTGCTACATCTGCGCTTGGCAAGTAATGATTTCCTAGAAGACTTTTTAAATTTATGTAGCATATACAAAATGAGCTGCCTGCATTATAGTGCTGTCTTAATACTAGTAAACAGCATGATCATGTATGTATGTTTAAAACCTCACGTATGTTAAAAATATCTTGTATCTGCTGCTACCCTCTGCTTCTAATTTAGAAACTGTATTAACATGGGGCTTTAACCCCCAGGCCTCCACTGAAAATGGGCTCTTGCTCAGTCAGACATATCTGGTTAACAAATGTCAAAATAAAACAAATAAAGAAAGAAATAATAAATATAAACATAGGTACATTAATGCCTTGCCATCTCTGGCATTGCTTGGCATGCTGACAAACTGATCAGTTGAACTACAGTATTACTATGAACAAAAACAACTGCACAAGATTCTATATTTCAGAATAAACTATTGCAATGCTTTGTGATGTTTTTCTTTTTTTAGATTGTGATTGCCCTGTAAAACTCATTCGACACCAGTGCCAGATGAGTAAATAGAGTGAGGGGTACAGTCGCCCTCTGCACAAAGTGATGGGTGCAGTTGTCAGATCCAAATGGTCTTCAGTTCATTGCTGGCATTAAATGCCAGTATTGTATTTGCAATCATAGCTGAAGCAATTATTAATACACCGAGCTCAGTGTATCCAGTACATTATTGGCATTCAGAAATAAATGCAGTCAGGTCTGAAGTACTGTAGCACTGCTACAGTTTAAAGAGAGGAAGGAACTGTTTCTTTCTGGTTCCTTAAGTCAGAGGAGAGGAGTTTTGCTCCAAACCTTAAAGCTGAGAGGTGGGAATCTGAGCAGTGAATGGCATCAAGCACAAAAATAGCTAGCTACACTTCTGCCCTGTGCCTGTTATCAGAGGTGACAATGAGAGCTGGAATTAGTTAAGAATTGTTTGATGCATGTGAACACGTTTGTTTGCACATTTGCATGCCATCTTTCACATTATACTGCACACTGGAAATACAAATGTTTGGCAAGCATTGTGCAGCATGAAAGTATACTCCAGGCTTCCAGCCTTCTTGCCTCTTTGTTTTCATAGAGGCTATTTTTATTTGGAGCCAGTTATATATAATGAAGTATTTTTATACCACCTTAAGTGGCCCAAAGGATGCATTTCACAGTTCTATAATCTGCAGATGTTGGACACTGACTCTTGTCAAAAAAAGATGCAATACGCTATGGGGTATAAAAGAACAGGTTATTTTGCCAGAAATGAGTTTTTCCAAAAAATACCTAGAAATGCAAATATGCATTAAGCTAGCTTCCAAGCTAAAAAAATTATCATGATCGCCCATTAAAGTATTCATATCAAACTGGAGAAATAATGCTGTTTATGTTGACACTATGCAGACTTTTAATATTACGATGTAACAATTTTGTACAAAATGTTTTAAATGCTTTTGAATTTCACCAAAAATGGAATGGTGAGATTTTGTTACAGAAAAGAGAATAGATTTTCCTACAATATAGCTGTAAAGTGATATTTACTTTAGAGAGATTTAGCATGCGGTACTCTTTTGATATTTACCAAATGTCATTGCATTCTTTGGTATGCAGTACTGTTTTGATATTTACCAAATGTCCTTGCTTTTTTATAGTGATTTAGTATGTGGTACTATTTTTTTAGTGGTTCTCCAGAGATCACAATACGTTATGCATTGGTAGCTAACTGTAGGTTAATGGTTTTCCACGGGGTGCATTTTTCCCCACAAAATTGTAGTTTACTGTACTGTACCAGAGACTACTCATTATTTAAAGTATTAACATACTGTTACAGAAAAAAATAATTCAACTGGAATAATTATCTCTAGCACAGTTTATATAAAAACATACCAAGAAATTTGTACAAATAAGACCCCACTACTTCCCAGAATATGTCTTGGATGGTGCCTTGCATGACTATCCAAGCCCATCCCCCAGATTCTCTATAGTTTGCACGGAGTGCAAGATCGGTGCAGGAGCTCCAGCAGGCAATATGTCTGCCATGCAATCCAGGAACAGCCTACAGGGGTGTGCACAAGCGCTCCTGCACTAATTCTGCACGACCTAAGACCCTGTATGAAATCACCCCATTTACAGGAGAAATCTATGCAAATGAGGTGATTTAGCAATCCTGGAAGCTTGCAACTGGCCGTGCAGGGCTAGTGCAATCTGCAGAAATGTACTCAGTTAGTAACCGAGTACATTTCTGCAAAATCCAAAACGGAGCTGTGACAGCTCCAACTAAAGGCTGCATATCATGTAGTAAGCATGCCAATGGCTAAGTATAAGGCCAGTGGCATTGCAAACAGTGAAACAAAAAATAAAATAATCAACTTTTTTTATTTTTAAGAAAAACACAAAAGGCCAGGCACCAGAAACCTCTGCAGCTGTAAAAAACGAAGAACAGGATACACACAAAGCTGCTGAGACTAGGCTCCAGAATCCACAATGAACTTGAAAAATACCAGGAAACGAATCTATGCAGAACTGCTTTATTACAACACACTAGCGCTTTCACAAAATGCTTCTTCAGCAGCTTTGTGTGTATCCTGTTCTTTGTTTTTTTATTTTTAGCCGATCTCGGCTGTTTAAGAGTAGGGCAGCTGTGGACAAATGGGATTGGGGGAAAAATAGCAAAATAAACTTAAATTAAGCGTTCAAACTAAAATCAGTATTCTGCCATGCAAGTCAATGGCAGGCAGAAGACAACATGGCCAGTGAGTAGTGGTTGCTAAGGGGGGAGGCTCAGTGTGAGACATGTAACTATGCATTAGCAGACAATCCTATGCAAATTAGGGGAAGGATAGTGAATTCCAGTTTTCCCCAGTATGTGAGTCAGGTCCCAATAGTGTAAGAGTAGGAATAGCTTGGTGCAAGCCTAGGAGTTAGGTGACATCATGTAGGGGTGTGTCAGGCATACTGTAAGTGGATTAGAGCCCTGTGGCTCGGGTTTGCTCCCAGCTTAGCACAGCTAAGCTAGGGGGTGTGTCTAAACCTGCCTAGCACTCTTTATAATGCCTAAGCAGGTGTGCAAGCCGCGCACCGGGTTTTAAAGGCAGCAAAGAAAAGTTAAACCAGGAAATAGCAGCAGTGTGCACATTTGTGCACTCTGTTTGCACAGCGCGCCCCTGGTCTTAAACAGGAAGGCAATGGGAAGGGAAAACAGCAGTAGGAAGGTAACCAAGGAGAACTAGCATAGCTGGCAGGTGAAATGTATTAGAATCAGCCAATTACACAGGCAGCAGACCAGCCCAGAACACTATTATAAGCTATGCATATACCTTCCCCTCTGGTTTTTCCCACACTCTACACCACCGGTGTAAACAAGCGGGGAACTTTTAACACGTACAACAGCAAAATGATAGGGGCTGCAATAGCTATCATACAACAACTTGTGGAAGGGGCTGAGGGAGGTGAGGATGTGAATGCTGTCGACCAACCCAAAGTGAGGAGATGGAGAAGAGTGTACAGACCCAGGTAACCTATCAGTGGCTACATGAGCTGGAGATAGTGGAGCACTACAGGGTGGACAGGGACCTCCTACAGCAAATTGTTGAGCTGTGCCGGCCACGCCTCACACACAGAACCAACAGAGGGGAACCCATCCCAGTGGATACCAAGGTATGTGTAGGCCTAATATACTAGCTATAGGTACCTTCCAAAGGCCAACTGGGGATCTCACACGCATCAGCATCCAGGGTACTCCACCAGTTTCTGGATGCCATGTCAGCACATATCTGTGAGCATGTATATTTCCCCAACACCTGTGAGGCATTGGCCAGCAATATGCAACTGTTCCACCAAATAGCAGAATACCCTGAGGTAGTGGGTGCTATAGACTGCATGCACATATGCATCAAAGTACCACCTGTTGAGCGGGGTAGGGTCTACATCAACCGCAAGGGCTTCCCCTCCATCAACTGCCAGGTCGTGTGCGACTTGCTCAACTTTGGCAAGTCTGCTGATGTCATCCACCTAGAAATACACCTCTGTGAAGATTGTAGCCCAGTAATCTCTGTAGTGCATCCTATAACTGTGTACTGCTGTACTGTGATACATTAGTTAGATAGGTGTTCTAATCCCAGACTTGGCAAGTGTGTGTGTGTGTGTGTGTGTGTGTGTGTGTGTGTGTGTGTGTGTGTGTGTGTGTGTGTGTGTGTGTGTGTGTGTGTCTGTCTAATTCTGTCTGTGTAGAGGACAATATAAGGTAGTAACACTTCCTACAATTCAAATGTTCAACTTTGGTAAGGCTGCTGATGTCATCCACCTAGAAATACAACTCTGGGAAGGTTGTAGCCCAGTAATCTCTGTAGCGCATGCCAGAACTGTGTACTGCTGTAGTGTGATCTAAAACTCTGGTAGGGTTCTATTCCCACCCATGGCAGTATTGTGTGTTTCAATGTCTGTGTAGAGAGCAATGCATTTCAAGCTAGTCAGTACTTTTCAAATGCTCTACTTTGGCAATCCTGCTGATGTCAATCATTGTGAAATACACCTATGGGGAAGGAGTTCTCCAGTAATCCCCATGGTGCATCCTATAACAGCTCCATACTGTAGTGTGAAACAGACTTCTGTTAGGGGTTCTATACCCACACATGTCAGTTGTGGATGTCTTGTGTGTGTTTCAATGTCTGTGTAGGGAGCAATGCATTTTAGGCTAGTCGCACTCAGTACATTTCAAATGCCCTACTTTGGCAATCCTGCTGATGTCATTCATTGTGAAATACACCTTTGGGGAAAAGTTCTCCAGTAATCCCCGTGGTATGTCCTATAAGAGCTCCATGCTGTAGTGTGATATAGACTTCTGTTAGGGGTTCTATACCTACACTTGTTGGTTGTGGATGTTTTGTGTGTGGGGAGCAATGCATTTTAGCCTAGCCACACTCACTACAATTCGAATGTCCTATTTTGGCAAGCCGGCTGATGTCATTCAATGTGATATACACCTTTGGGGAAAGAATACTCCTGTAATCACCATGGCCCTTACTATAACTGTGTAGTGCTGTAGTGTAATAAACTAGTTAGGTGGAGGTTCTACTCCCAAACATGACAGGTTGTGTGTGTGTGTGTGTGTGTGTGTGTGTGTGTGTGTGTGTGTGTGTGTGTGTGTGTGTGTGTGTGTGTGTGTGTGTGTGTGTGAATCGTATCCTGTGTGGAGGTGGGTGTGAGTGTGTGACACCTGGACCCAATGTAGAGTGGGTTTTGCAAATTTCTTATATGGTGGCCCTAGTATATATCACAATGTCCACCGTACAGGGATAACAGATCTGAAATAGCAGAAAGGCTGGGGTGCAAATCCATACCCATACATGTGACATCAAGGCCAGACAATGATAGTTAGCAACCCCAGTATTACCCAGAGCACACTCTCAACCCATGTCACACACACACACACACACACACACACACACACACACACACACACACACACACACACACACACATATGCCTAGACAACAGACAATGTGTGGGTAGTACACTGCATATTCGCCACTGATAGTAACTATGGAGTGATTGCAGTGGGCTACAGAGGGCATGGCACCCTGTCCATCTGTCCAATAGGCACGTTCATGCAGACAGTGCACAATCCCCATGTTCTCCACTGGACACCTGCAACACCTGTGGTGCCATCACATGTGACCCACAAAGGACATACCATGCCTGAAAACATGCCTTGTATGGACAGATGCCACTGACACCAGGGAATGCCGTTAGCATGCTATCAATGTAGGTGCAGGGTAAACCTGCTGTCTATTAACAGTTCCCGCCACAGGTGGCCAAGACTGGCACATCTGACGATAATCTGTGTACACAACATGGGCCAGACACCCCAGGTACAGTTCCACATGTCACTCATGCATGTGGGAGGTGTGTACATCCCAGACACCATCCATGTCATGGACTAAGGAACACATACATGGCAAGTGATGCACGGCATTGGCCACACACAATAGTCACCCAGGTGACTGGATGGGGGATACAGTACCCACCTGTGTGGGCAAATACAGAAACTACAGCCCTAAGCCACAATGCAGACCATTGTCATGTGGCCTGATGCCAAGGTATACCCATCACCTAGCCTGGTATAGCCATCTAGCACAGTCGGCCACCACACACCCATGCAGAAATGCACCCATGCATGTCAGTACTGGCACCCTGAGTGTTTGTGTGTGTGTTGTATGATGCATATGCTCACATCCACACTCAGTACAACCCTCATTGGCATACTGAAGCATGCTGTCTGATGTCAGACACCTCCCCATACCCTTTGCCCATATAACCTCCGTATGACCCATGTGGTGCATGTGATACCTGCACAGTAATGTGTTGTGGCAATCTCACTAGTGATGAGTTGTAATCCTGGCTCTGTCAAGTGTGTCAATGTGTGTGCATCCTTGAGAGAGTGTAGCTGTGTTTACACTGGCACCTGATCATATGGACAGGGACGTGTACTTCACCTACCGTATAGCTACCATATCCCTGTTGCAGATGTCACTCACCATCACATATATGTTCTGAGGGCTCCACAACAGGTAACCTATGTGGTGCATCCAATAACTGCATCAAACTGTGATAGCACTACATAATCATCAGGGGTTTGATACCCTGTGCTGGTAGGTGTGTGACAATGAACATGCTAAAGTTTTACTCTCCCACCCCTCACTGACTTGTCTTTGCCTTTGTCTGCCTCTCTCACTCCCTCACTGGTGGATGTTGAGACCTACACCTGCTTTGCTTAGGCAGCAGCATATGTATTTTAGGTAATGCTCATAATCAGCTGATGGCCTCTGCATGAATTGCAGCCCTCCCCTAGCTGATTGCATGTGGAACAGCTGTGGTAACATTCCCATAGCCAATTGCATGGAAACACACTCCAATATCTAGGAACATCATGTTGGTGTTGGGCCTTTTCATTCACTGTGAGCAGGAATTCGATCTGTTGTTTGGCAAACAGCATCTCAGATGGATTGGGGATTTACCTTTGACAACATACACTGTGGAAACAGGCCAACACACAGGAGGGGGGATGTGCCTGACCTGACTACAGACTGTAAGTGCTGCTATACTGCATTCGGAGTAATGTTGGTTTAACAGGGTGTGTGCGGATGTGGCTGTTCTACATGTATTAATACCTGCCATGTCAGTTCTATGTTTATGAGGACTCCCTGTCTGTAGGGTCTTCTGCAGACTGGCAGTGTCTGGTGCCTTTGGTTTCATGTGTTACCCACAGAGCATATATCTGTAAACTGCAGAAGGTAGTGTGAGGATTGCAGTCTGTAGATGGTGAAAGCCGTGACAGTTACTGACTTCATATCCCTCATAGGACATATGTTGCAACAAACCCTGTTAAAACAGTAAATGCATGACATTATCACAGCAACATGTCATTAATGGCCATGTGTATGTGCTTCCAGCCACAACTCTGTCAACCTTTGTACATATGTCATGCATTAAGAGGTGCATATGTGCTGTACACCATGATTAATGTCATCATATCTGATAACAAGCCAGTGAGATATCAGACTGCTACACATGTTATGTACAGTAGGGGTTATATCTGATGACATAACCTGGACATTCTGTGGTTGTTTGTACAGTACTGAGGTCTGTGTACTTATGGTGAATGTCGACAGTGTGTGTATTGTTAATATGTACCTTGGCCTGTGTACAGACTGTGGTAGATGTCATCGTTCTAGGTCCCGTCCTATCTGACGTTACATGTTGCTCCACTGTATTTTACCATATAGGCTTACATGTTTGTAGGGCTATACACACACATGTCCCATGCCACAGACAGGCATTAGGCCACACTGTGTAGTGGTCCACTATATGTAGGGTTAGTGTGTGAGTGGCACATATGAGGATGGTGTTGGACAGATAGTCCATATAGTGCAATATTATGCTAGCTTACCATATGTGGTGGTAGCTGTGTTCAAATTGGTTGTGGTTATGCACTTTCACACAGGTGTATCTTACCCTGTGCTGTGACATGCCTGTAGAGCCTGCTATATATGCAGGTACATGTGCATTCCCCCATAGGAGATGTAGGCCAGTGTTGAGTCAGTCTGCCTGTAGCCTGCACAGTGATATGTTACATGCCTAGCAGCTTAGTGTACTTACCCAGTGAGATGTCATGTCCAGATACTTGCCAGATGTACTGCTGCCGGGCCACCCTTAACAGTCATGTATGTCAGACAGAACAGTGGGATGCTGTACAGATATATGTCAATATCTAGTGGGTAGTATGTGGCCATGGCACCTCTGTACCAGCAGTTATTATGTGTCAGGACAGACAGGGGTGTGCGAATGCATAACCTATGGGGCAAATGTATACCAGTCGTTATGTGTTATACCCATCTACATGGCTGTTAACATCCATATTGTCAGACTTGGTCCACATGTTTTGTACTAAGGGGTTTTGTGTATACCTCTGGACTGTACAGAGTATGTCAGAATGTCCACATCTATTGGCCAATATTTCTGCTGTAGTCCACAGGAGCATTACATGCTTACAGTGGTACTGTACTATGATGTCCTTAGAATGACTGTCAGTAGCCAATGGTGCACATGTGAAAAGCAGATGTGACCTCCCACACACACCATGTCTGTGAAGACAATCTCTATTACAGTAGCAATAGTCTACTAATATACCTGCTATACATATCTGACATCCACTTGCACTATGAAGTTGGGACTATAGGGCTGAGATAGGGCTACACCCTATGTTCAGGACATATGGTAAATATATATGTACATATGATTATCCAGATATCTACATAGATCATTACACATGTACATATCGACATATATAGATGGGTGTGTATATGTACATAGATATGTATATACACACCCAGATATATACATATACAGAGCATTATATGTCTACACATATACAGAAAGTGATACATATGCACATATACGTATACCACGCTGCCATTCCTGCTATCAGTCCACTGTTGCTGTATCACCCACACATACGGTGGGGCTGGGGCCATATATGTGTGGGCTTCATCTACACAATACATGTGTGCACATATGCACTCCAGAGGCCAGTGTATGTAACAGTGGTATATGGCCCTGTATTATTGAGTCTGGGGGGATGCACCATACATAACCTAGGCTGTTACAAAATGTGGGGGTATCAGAGGTGAGCTGCCTTAAGGTATCTGGATGTACAGTACCATACATTTCGCCTATCTTGACATTACTTACATAAAGTGGGTTACTGCAGGCCTACTGCCTCCTGCCATACAGACTGTTCTGTTTGCCAGTGTGCCTGTGATGGTGTCAGTTATGTCTTGTTATGTAACAGTTACATCCCATTTGGTCATTTACCACCTAGTGATTGTGTACAAAGTGTAAATAGAAGCTGCTGGACTGTACACCCGCATCACTTACTGTTGATTGTGAGCTATCCTCTGGCCCGGTCTGTCTTCACTATTATATGATTTGGAGGGCTTGGCCTGGACAGCAACAGTTGTGAACTTTTCCAGACTACTGTATTAGTGTAACTGTTTCACACTTGGATTGCTCTGTTTATATGGATATCAGTGTCTGAACAGCTATATGACATGGCATATAAAACTGGAATAGTACACAAATAAAGATTTTCCATTTCTGCAAACCTGTGTGTGATGTTTTATCCTATGACCTCTCTGTGGGTATATGTTGCAGGCACAGAATGTCATTTGTATGGGTGGCTCATCCAGTGTCCAGTTGTTAGGGTGAAAACTGTAGGCATAGTGACTGTTCCATATTATGTGCGCCTACTACATAAGTATCTTACTGTACATATCTCTGCGTGTGCATGTGTTGTCACATGTATATCTGTATATATATGTGTATGTATATATATATATATATATATATATATATATATATATATATATATATATATATATATATATATATATATATATATATATATATCTGTATCTGCATATATGTGTCTGTGTATATGTATCCTGGGGATGTTGATAGCTTCCACATTTTACATTTCCTATGGGAGCCAGACTGTACTGCATGATATGTTACCAATACTAGCCTAATATCATACAGGTGGGATGTAGTACTGTTAACATCTAGTGCCCATGTCATGTCAGGACCTGGTTATGGTATCTGCAGCACTTGGTAGTGTATTGCAGGGCAGACACGTTTGGCTGTTGGGGGTGTGTATACCTATTCGTACAAGACGTATATCGATGGGGCCTCTCAATCCCATTAACAGTGCATGTGGACACATATGATTTAGTTAATCTCCCATTGATATCTACACATGTATGTCCATATATACCTATTTGTATATATATATATATATATATATATATATATATATATATATCTGCTTACAAATATATAACTATGTCCATATATACCTACATAGATATATATCTGCTTCTGCTTACATATATGTAACTTGCTGTGTATATGTAGACATATAGGTGTAGACATATATATGTGTTGATGTAGGCATTCGCATGAATATATGTTTATATATATATATATATATATATATATATATATATATATATATATATCTATATCTATATATATATATATATATATATATATATATATATATATATATACATATATAGATATGTTGCATCTGTTTGATATTAATATATTTACACACACACATACATCTAAATGTTGGACTACATTCTCTGTACTGTTTAATGACTGGACTGGATGATATTTATTTAAAATCATGAGAGTTATGTATATCTGACATGGCTTAGTGGTAAATCACTTTGTCTGTGGTGTGTAGGGTCCTGGGTTTGAGCCTTGCAGAGGCTGTTTATTTTGTTGCTGGGCAGAGCATGAGCCATTGGATACATCATGATTAAGGCACTTTAAAGCAGTTGTAAGCGGGTTTGCGAGGGTTTGTGCAGAGATAAGCACTGCTAACTTACAGTTACAGTTTTTTATACTCAGTTAGCTTCTAAATTGTTTAACCAGTGTAGGCATTGCTTATCCCTGCACAAACAGGCTTCGACCCGCTTACTACTGTTTAAAAGTGCTTACGCCCACTTACACCCAAAGCTAATTTCTTTAAAAGAAAAGAAAAAAGGGTTGATAGAAAAGTGGTGATAAAGGGGCACAAAGAGGGAAAGAGAATAGGGAAAATAGCTAGGGATGTGCAGGAAGGGTGTAGGGAAGGTCCATAGCTGCCCATTTCTTCTACAGCAACAGCTGTGCATATACACTGAATTTGGAGGTAGATTTGGGCACTCAAACCCCTGGGAGAGGGGTGAGGACAACAATAATAAGTTGTCATGCCAATTAGACCGGATTACATGTGTCTAGTGGACATGTGTGCAAAATGGACAGCTATGTATGGGGTGAGATTGTTTTGTGGGAACAGATTGCCCTTTTTTTCTTTTTTTTTTAGGTGAGAGTGGGATGTTGGGGAGGGGTAGTAAGTATATTTGGGGAGGTAGGTTGGGTTGGATAACAGACAAGACACACAAGATGCATACAGGGGCAGTATATGACACATGTGGGGGGTAAACACCTTGATGGGGAGGGGTGTTGGGATATTGGAAGCCCACAAGCCCCCTAGTGGTAACAGTGGGACTGAGGTCCGCACCCATGGGCAGTCACCACTGCACCTTCACAGCCCCGAAGGTGACTGACCTAGGGGCTGAGCTGCAGTGCCAGGCTAACTCTCCAATTGTGACACGCAGCCCTCGAGCTGGCGTAGAAGATCACCAAACTGCTCATTGATCGCTCTACACACCATGACCCCGACCTGGCGATGGGTGACAGGTGCCTGGCCGTGCCCACTCCCAGGGGGGTGAGTCCTATCCCCTGAGGTGGTTCCTCCGGAAGGTGGTGCAGGACCAACAGACAAGGAGGTCTGGGGTTGGGCCCCAGACATGCTGGTGCCCGGTGCCATGGCCAGCTGAGGTGGGACAGGTGGGCCCACTGGAACCAGACTTCCCATGCGTGCTATAGTGTTTAGATTTCATCATCATATATGGGTTAGTAATAGTCAACACATTCCAGGGTTACGTATAACAGCATGCATAGATATTCCCATTAACCCAGACACCAGATACGGAGCAGTTGCATAGTAAACAAAACACATGCATATATGGGACCACAGTAGTAATAAGAACAGCATGCAGGTATGTTGATGGCACCATGCCAACAATGTTGGAATAATTCAATATGGCACTTGCATGGGAACCATTAAAATATTTATCAAACAATTGGACATTATCAGAGTCATTACATATCAGTTGGGGTGGGAATGTTGATTACTGTTGGAGATAAGGTGGGAGGGAGAAATATGTCAATTAACAAGTAGTATATTCCTGTAGTCCACATTACTTTCCTAGTCGGTGCTGTTATCTGTACCTTACAAGTCTTACTACACTACCCTATAGCCTTAGTTTGGACAGTGATATGGCTGTCATCATCATTACACATGAACTGGTTTTACCTGCAGTATACACCTCTTACCTGGTATACCTGTGGAGGGAATGTTTGTTAACACTGACTGTTTGTACACATACACCCAGATTCCGGGTTGATGTTTTGCACTATGCTATCCTACTCTATCTGCACAGACTCTGGCCATGTGTTGACCACATGCTGGTGTGCCTGGACATATCTAGAATATTGCCCTCTTCTACCTTTAGTGACCTGATACACACATATACATTCTTTTCTACACAGTTATATTATGTAGCACAGTGTGGGTGACAGTGACCAGTGATACTTTATTATTCAGAGAAACTGCAACATTCACAATCCCCTACAATACCAAGGTGGACAGTATCAGTACGGGTTAGATTGATCTGTATTTTTCAGCACAGTGTTCGTATCCAACGTACCTGTGGGAGCAATGTTTGTTACCACTACCTGACTGTTGCCACACAAAGTTCCAGATTACACATTAGTATTATGCACATACATCTCACTCTGTTACTGTACACAGTCTGGTCACAGCTTGACAACATGGATGTTTAGATAGGACATACTTGAAATATTACTCTCCTAACAGTTTCGAGGCTTGCTACAGTGACAGGTGTGTTTTCATGATGGTTGGCAATCACTTGTATTCCCTGTTTGCTGGCTACACATCTGGGATCACCCCACAGACGTACCAGGCGGACAGGGGGACAGGCAGCAGATATGGACACATATATTGGACATTCTGGCCTCATGTGTACAGTTGCGGGGTATGAATCTGTATGCAGTCTAATTCTACTCCCAGGATTCAGATCATTCCTGTGTCTGCTACAACTTAAACACTGTCCATCACAGTTGTGTCTGCTATATTGATATTGCTGTATATCTCCAATCTGCTTTCTGTCTTATTAATCCCCTGTGCTTATGCATTCTGACCTTGTATAACAACACTCTTATACAGATTTCCTAGACAGTTATATGTTGTAGGACAGTGTGGGCGACAGTGATATGTAATACCTCATTAATCAGAGCAACTGCATATCATTCTTGTATTTCTGGGCATTGTGTTGGTATCTGACAGACCTGTGGGAGGAAAGTTTATTAGCACTACCTGAATGTTCCCACACACAGTACCAGGTTCCATATTACTATTATGCACATACATCTCACCCTGTTACTGTACACACTCTGACCACAGCTTAACAAGTTGGGGTATAACTGGGACATACGTGACTTCTTAGTCACATAAGGTATTGGGGAGTTGCTAGTGCGCCAGGTTTGTTGACATAGATGTGTGTCAATCAGTTGTATTTCCTGTTTGCTGTCTATACATCTGGGATCATCCCACTGATTTCCCAGGGGGACAGGTTGATAGGCAATAGATATGGGCCACTTTAATAGACATTCTGGACATATCTGTACAGTTGTGGGGTATGATTCTGTATGCAGACTACTACCACTGGCAGGATTCAAACCATGGCTGTGTGTGCTAAAAAAAACAACAGTTCACATCTCAGTTGCATGTGCTATTCAGTTTTTGTTGTCTGCATTTTCTCTGTTTACTGTCTATGTGTCTCTCAGTTGTACTAAATGGCCTCTGGGGATTACACCTGTCATATACAGGCATTCCTGCACATTCAATTTATGGTGCATGGTGTGGATAACAGTGCTTAATACAACAGTACTATTACATGATTGCAAATTTACATTACCATATGATACCAGAATATACACATGCAGTCTAGCAGTTAGACCTGTTTTGTCAGGATATTACACTTTTATTGACATACAAGCAATATGAGACTCTTCCTGACATATTCTCTAGTGTATGCAATACTTGCCTTGAACAATATAGGTTTTATATTAGCAATTAATTTACTACTACTTTTATTTTTATTTCCTATGACAGTAAAAGCATGAGTATTACTGAGACTCTTCCTGCCATATACTCTAGTGTATGCAGTACTTGCCTTGAACAATATAGGTTTTATATTAGCAATTAATTTACTACTACTTTTATTTTTATTTCCTATGACAGTAAAAGCATGAGTATTACTGACCTGCCTCGCATCGCAATCTCGCCAGGTAGCTGATGTGGGCCTCCTGGTTTGCAGCCCGCTCCATTGCAGCTGTGGGGGACATAAGAGGAATATTGAGCTATACCTCTCCATGATATACCTGAGCTGACAATTATTACACACATACTGGGGTGATACTTGCACACATCTGGAACATACCCTGATGCTCTAGCCTCTTGGAGCTACTCTTCCAAGAGGTCCCCCTTGCGCCGCTTCAGGTCAGCATAGTGGTGCCTGACCTGCTCACCAGTTCGGGGTATGCCAGTGGCATTGGTGACATTGCGGGCGAGACAGTCCCAGGCCTCCACCTTCTATTGGGAGCCCTGGTACTGGCCCTGCAGCAGTCTCTGTGCATGGTCTTTAACTAGGAGTCCTGGCATGACCTTGGACTCATGGATGCACCAGCACTGCGTCAGGAAGCACACTCCTTCTCCCCTTACTGCCATAGTGCCTGCAAGGGGAAGCTACAACCAGTTATGAGATGTATTCCCACCTCTTGGGATTAAGTAGGGCCAATTTCCCGCACTTTTCCATGATCGACCGGTTTTGAAAAGGCTAAGCTATGGGCAAACCTGCTTACCTAGGGTTGGCATTGTTTAAAGGGGTATACCACTGGGCGCAAAGAGTTAGTTGATCTACACATTGCTCACACCTCCTAAGCTGGCCTGTGCAAAGCTTAGCATTGCTTAAATTAGACTTTCATTATAATGCCTTTTTGGCATTGTGTTAGTCATTACACCTTATATGTATGCCTGGTATCCCTGATTGATGTGTACATACACTCTGTGGGGTCCTTGTGTTTTATTGGGGACTTCAACACTCTATTAAAATTACACTTCACTTCTAGGCTTACTGCTGTAATCCAGTTCACATATTTATGTTATGTAGTGGGTTATGGCACATATGACTGTACACTGATGCCTTTCACAGGTTCAGTTTGGTTATAGTATGGTGAGGACTTGCTTGCTACTACCTCATTCTTCTGTACTTCTGTGATGGCTTGGTGGATAACTACTGGGACTATGATATATAGGGTCCTGGGTTCGAGACCTGCATGTCTGTTTATTTTGTTGATGGGCAGAACAAGAGCTGTTGGATACAGAGTGATTAAGGCACTTTTGAGCAGTTGTAAGCGGGTTTGTGCGAGGGTAAGCAATGCTAACCTCCAGTCACATATGCTTACAGAGAGTTAGCTTGAAAATTGCTTAACGGGTGTGCGCATTGCTTACCCCCACGCAAACAGGCTTAAACATGCTTACTAGTTCTTAAATATGCTTACTACTGCTCATTGGTTTTTAAACTTGCTTACTCGTGCTTTATTCATTATGGCACTGACACCTCACATGTGCATTTACTGCAGTACTCCGTTCATTAATATATGTTATTTAGTGGGTTATGCAACAAAAATATTAGTCATAACGTGCTTTGCCATGTAAAATGGAATGTGCTGCAGTGGGACTTGAACCGGGAATGCTCTGCCCACTACACCATTGCTATGCTGCTTCATTTGCATACATCTTCCTTGTTGTCCTCTTCAGCCTTTCAAGCTGCTTTAACCGTAGCTAAGTGATGGGCACACCCACGTCCCTACGGTTAGCTGTAATCGGATTTTTTTAAAAAAAGGGGTTTCTTCATTTTATTTCTACATTCTGTTGTTGTTATACACAAGGGGGACTGTTGGTGGGTATATGCGGTCACCTGTGAGCGGTCTCACTCAGTGCATACCCCTTTCTGCTGTTCTACATTGTGGGGACGTGTTTATTCTGAGAGCTCTGCTCTTAGACACACCCCCTGCACTCTTACACGTTCCATGCAAGCCTAGGAGCTCAGGCAGCATGCCTCATTAATATGCATGGCGTGCTGCCATCCTGCTCCTAAACGGTCTTTTCCATGTAGGAGTAAGCTAGTCCTGTATGGAAGATTTGTAAATCTGGGGGCTTGTTTCTTCCTGCTTTAGTGGTTTATAGATTTTATCATAACATTTTCAGTAAGATCGACTCTGACACTTACACTCGAGTTTATTTCTTATAACCTATATAATTCTTAGTCCAATAATGATATATTGCAATTGATCACCATACCTATCAGCCATTTACAAAAGAAATCTGGAGAAAGCCAAAACTAATGGGGGAACAAAGGCCCAAAAATAGGGATGTTTTTGAATATTGCTCTTATAAACTTAGAAAGTTGCTGGAATAAAAGTTTTGTTGTTGCTATACGTTTTTCTGAAGTATATTAAGTGTGAAACTCAAATGTCTGTCATTATTCAGCAAATGTAATTCTCATTTATTTGCTAGAAAAAAAATGCAAATTTTATGAGGAGCATACAAAATATATATATATATATATATATATATATATATATATATATATATATATATATATATGCAAAAAACATTCTGTAAAAATCTAGATGGTGCTCGTATACTAGTAACTCATGAAACACATACTAATGGCTCACGACACACATACTCACATACTAATAGCTCATAACACACATACTCACATACAAATAGCTCGTGGCACACGTGCTCACATACTAATAGCCTAATAGCTCATTACACATGTACTCACATACAAGTAGCTCACTACATATGCTCATATATTAGTAGCCCGTGACATACATGCTCACATACTAGAAGCTCGCAGCACACATGCTCACATACTAGCAGCCTTGTGACACACATGCTCACATACTAGTAGTTCACAACACATGTGTTCACTACCACTTATTCTAAGCAGCAAATGCCCTAACTCCCACTAGCTGTATGTTACTTAATTATTTAGGGTCAGGTGGTGTGAGGTCTATTAAACTGTTTAGCTATTTATTTTTGTTTACTGGGGTAGAACACTGACCAGAGCATAAGCAATTGCAGGCTCAACCCAAGTTGTACTTAATAACAATAATAGAACATATAATACAAATGTTTACTGAGGTGGTTAACCTTACATAGAAATTAAAAATAATACGAAATAGTGTTTTTAACAATAAATATACAGTATCTGAACATGGACGGAGTTGTTGTACAACATAGAGAAAGAACTTTTGTAACACTGTATGAGTAAAAACAAAGTGCAAGCTGTGTCAGGTCCAGTTATGGGTTTATGTATGTATTTACAGTATAGATAATTCATAGTTTGGTGTGAAGTAGGATACGAAAGGTGAAAGAGTGGTGATAAGTGTGTGCTGAAGACATTTAGGTGATTTACCCTGTCTTGTTACATGCACACTTGTTTTGATTTATAAAATACTAGTTTGAGCTGTGGTCAAATATTGTTGTAGGTACAGGTTTCTAAGATATATGTTAGTAGAGATTGCCAGACTTTTGGGGTTAGTACTGAGAAGTTGTTGTCAAAGCAACATGCCTAGTACCAGAGGTCTGTAAAGTGTGGACAGAGCTGGATTGGATTCTTAGGCTCATGGTGGGTGGAAAAGGGCTTTCTTGGTGTAATAGTCCACAAATTAAGGAACTGAGGAGGAGGTTTGCTCTCCCCATACTGGGGAGCCATTTAGTTTTGCGGAGTATGGTGTAATGATCACTTTGGGGGGAGTTAGCTATGAATTGACAGATATTTTTATTTGAAGTAGCTATAAATAATAGTAGTCCATATTTAAAATGTGCCAGTACTATTGCTTTGCCTATTGAAGCCCTGCCAAGAGGGAATTTAATTTTTATTCTAAGTTTATATGTGCCTGAAAGTTTGTTGAAACTGTCTTTGATATCAAGGGAGTTGAGACATTTAACCAGCCCTTTTCCTTGTTCTAAAGTCCATATACTTAATTTTCTTTATGATGAATATGATCTTTATATTGGTGATTTAGCAGTTTAGTTCCAGTAGATCAACCTGATGTTAATTATGGATGTCTTTGATTTTTGGACTGGATCTGTAGAGGAGGAGGTCATTGGCATATAGAATAAGTTGCAGCTGAGGTAGTTTGCTTACACATATTGAGAAGTGGAGAGAGGCATAAATTGCATAATATAGGACACCTGAGTGGGTGGAGGTTTTTGTGTTTGGTCCGAACCAGTTTTAAGGGATCTGAGTGTGTAACCCTACCAGAACCCAAACTCTATCTCTTAAACTCCCACTTAGTACCTAACCTCATTTGAGCCATTGTTCTCTAACTATAACATGAAAACTTTTCTTCTCCTTCCGTACTATCAAGTCACGGATCTCTCCTCAATCCTAGAACCCCATTCCCTTTCCCTAAACATAAGTGCCCTGATTGTTCATTAATGTTAACATTTTTTCCTTCTTTCTAAATCTAAAACTCTCCTTCTTCTTCCTAACCCCAAACTTCCTACCTGCCATTCCCTAACCCTAATCTCCCTTCTTGTTTCCTAAATCTAAATTTCCCTAATCACAACCTGAAACCCTACACTACACTTCTATTCCGTCCTCATGGCTGCCATACTTACTTTACTCAAATAATGTGTTTGGACAAAGTACTGTAACTCACATTCTGTCTCTGCATGGCACCTTTCCAGAGTTCATGTACTAGTTTATACACAAGAGGTAGCCTGTGTAAGTTACAAGATGCATGAGTCCCTTGCTTAAAGACAGTGGTGTTTAAATGCCTGGGACTTGGATGCTTGGCTCCTTTTCATTGGTTACAATCTCATGAAAGATCTGAATCTGAGGATGTTTTATTGTAGGAACAATTAGACTTGCACCACCTAGTGGTTTGGACAACAGAGCACACAAAACTTTCCCAGTCACTAACTCATTATTTTTCTTCATAATGCACTGCTGTTCTAGAATGCTCCATATCTCTTAGGTTCATAGGTAGGTACTAGGCTATCTGCCTGAAGGCATTTATAAGCCTAACCAGAATGTTTTGGCTTTTGCCGCCCCCCTTAGATTAGTTCCCTGTGCCTCTGTCCAGCAGAATCACTGAAGTGATCCCCGGGGTAAACATTCTGTTTCCCATCCACTCGTCAAGGTTTCTCTTGAAGAGTGTTAGCGAGGAGCTCTGCCTAATGTAGATTGGGATCTTGTTCCGAAGCATGGGAAGTCTCTGGGAAAGGAATCTATCCCTACAGCACGTCCTATTTATTGTTGTGGTGAGATTTAGATCCCTAGAGCATGTGGCTCGAGGGGGGTATGGTTTTCTTTAGGTGGAGCATGTCCATCAATTCTGGGTTGGACATGGCCTTCTATGTCAGGCAGAGATCACCTCTGAGTAGGGGGTATGCAACTGAGTACAGCTGGAGTTTCTTCAGCCGAGCTGCATAGGGCATCTGTTTGAGGCCAGTGATCCTCTTGGTGAGGTACTTCTGTGGTCTTTCCAGCTGTTACAGGTGTCTTGTAAGGTACATCCCAAATGGGGCATTGTACTCTATGATGGGTCTGATGAGTGATGAGTAGAGGGGCATAATGACCTCTTTTGATCTGGACACCAACCCTTTTGTGATTAGGTGGGCCACACAGAAGGATTTTCTAACCACTTTGGCAATGTGATTATCAAAGATGAGATTAATATCTACTTGGGTCCCCAGATCCCTTATTACATCTTCCGTATTTAGGGGACTACCACCTATGTGGTAGTTTGTGAGTACTTTGTTTTTTCCAAAGGGGATGACTATGCACTTTTTGGCATTTAGCTTGAGGCCATGATTTTGACACCAGGTATCTGTCTCAGTGAGACCCTTTTGGAGGATGTCTGTGTCAGCCGGGGAGTCGATTATAGCCCCTAGTTTGCAGTCGTCTGCAAACATGGTCATCCATAGTCCTCCTGTGCTTGCCTGTACCACTGAGAAGTATGTGCCAAACAAGAGCGGGTCCTAGGACTGAGCCATGGGGAACACCACTTGTAACCGGTTCAGAGTCGGACCTAGCTCCTGCAACTCTCACCATGTGAGTTCTGTCCATGAGCGAGTTGACAACCCATCTTGTGATGTAGGGGCTTATGTTCAGGCTGGTGAGCTTGTCTATAATACCAGAATGGAGAATGGTGTTGAAGGCCTTAGCGAGGTCTAGGTAGGCCACCAGGTTTAGGAGGCATGATCTGCCCTTAACAAAGCTGAACTGGGTAGAGTCCAGTGTTTGGAGGTTCCCAATGTCTCTGTTAATGAGTTCCATGATGATGAGCTCCATAGCCTTCCAGACCAAGCTAGTCAGGCTTATAGGGTGATAGTTCCTGGGGTCTGTTGTGGCTCCACCTTTGTGGAGCGGAATAATCATTGCTGTGTGCCACTCTATGGGTACGTAGCCTGTTGAGAGGCTGAGTTTGAATAATGTGTTTAGGTGAGGGGTTAGTTCATCTTTGAGCTCATGTAGGATGCAGCCTGGGACACCATCTGGTCACATTGATGCTGTGTTTTTGGCTTTAGAGAGGGCTGTTTTAACCTGAGTGTCTGTGATTTCAGGCACTCTACATTCTTCTGGTGTGGTTATGGGCCCTTTTGGGGGTGAGAGGTGAGTGAAGTTTGCGCTGAACCTGTCTGCCAGGATGTTGGTGATATCGGTTGGTTCAGTGTATTTTGTGCCATTCTGCACTAACTCCGAGCAGATCTGAGTATTGCTACTTAGATTCTTGCCATAGCTAAAGCATGCCTTGTGGTTATCTTTGGAGTCCTTGGCAATTTTTCTTTCAAAGCTTGCCTTGGATGATTTTATGAGGGATCATAGTTTCTTGCTGATACTGATCAGGGATGTCTTCCCTTCTTGGGATTTGACTCTTTTCTGTACTAGTTTCCTCCTTCTATTGTATAGCTTGTTTATGGCAGGATTCCACCAGACTGGTTTCCTTTTCTTGAAGGAGTGAGTCTTCGATTTGCTTGGGATGGCATGATCCATGCATTCTTGTAGGTGCCTGTAGAATGCATTAGTACAGGATTTTGCAGCTTGGATAGCATTATCCTTCAGCATGGGAGCTTTGAAACTTTCCGTCTCAGTCTTAAGTAATGTGAAGTTTGCTTTTGAAAAGTTTTTCACAGTGGTTTTCTTGTCCAAGGGTGGGGCAGAATGGGGAAATCCAAAGTGATTTTTTGTGGTCAGATCTAACCAGCGAGGGGTTGACCTCCAGTGTGGAACATTGGTCGCCCATCTTGGTGATGACCAAGTCCAATATGTTGTCACCTTTAGTGGGAGTGTTGGCTAGTTGAACAAGGGCATTTGAGTTTATAATGTCTAGGAAATGTTGGGAAGGGAGTTAGTACTTGAGTAGTTCTCCCAGTTAATGTTTGGGTAATTGAAATCACCCAATATTAGGGTGTTTGGTAGGACCTTTATGTTTCCCAGTGTTTCCAGAAATGCAAAATGGGAGTCCTGGGACATGGTGGGTGATCTGTAGCAAGCTACACTTTAAATTGCAGTTTTGCCTGTTGTTAGTTGCACGTGGATGATCTCTGAAGCATCGTACTGTGCCACTAACCTGGAAGTGTGGGTATCCTTGATGAATATGGATGCGCCCCCACCTTTTGCATTTCGGTTTGAGTTCTGTGGCTGAAATGTATGGTGTGAGTTGTAGCCTGGTAGTGCTGAGGTGCTCTCTGGAGCCTTAAACTAGGTTTCTGTTACTGCACAGATATTGATTTTCTCCATACTGAGGAGTGCCTCGAGTGCGTGCATTTTGAGGTTTAGACTTCTGGCACTGAGTAACATTATCCTCAGTTTTTTGTCACTTGTGCTATTTACGATGCTGTGTTTGTCTTTTGAGCCTTGCCTAAAAAAAGGCACTATGAGGGTGGCAAGAGCCTTGGCCAGTATTCAAAAGCCTAAGGGTAACAGGTGCAAGTCGTCTTTAGCAAAGCAGCGTGGCTTGTTGAGCATGTCATCCCAGGCGGACAGGCACTGGATCCCCTTTGAATGACACCAGAAGCTTAGCCAATTGTTGAAATCGAGAATATTTTCTTTATACTGTGGTATCATTCTTGGTGAGGGCAGGATGCTACTCAGGGTCAAGGTCATACCGGCCTGGGCTATGTGATCAGAGAGCTCTTCCATGTCTCTTTTCATGTAGTCCAGGGAGGTACGTCTCAGGTCATTCACACCAACATGGACAATGACAGAGTCATATTTGTACTTGTTCTGGAGTGACCTGAGTGCTTGTGTTATGTGGCGGATCCTGGCACCCGTCAGGCAGCTAACAGTAACCTTCTCCTTATTCAGCCTAGTGAGTGGGACATCAGTGTGCCTGACTATAGAGTCACCTATTACTAGTGCGTTGGGTATGTTATTTTGCCTTAAGGGCTGTGATTGCATGGCACACTGGTTTTGTGAAGTATGTATTTCATGGTTTGTGTTGGGGGGGTGGAGGTTGCTTGGATGTTTACTTTGGAGGTCTCTGTTGCTTTTGCAGATTTTTATTTAGAGCCTCTGATTATGTTTTCATGTATTTATGTGCGTTTTTTGCCGGTGCTGGTTTAATGAGTCTATGTGAGACTGGTGGTGTGATGCAAGTATTTCCCTTCTCCTCTTGACTGTCTGATCCAGTCTTGGGTTGAGAGAGCTTAGCCTCCAGTTTGGCTGTATAATTGCATCTCTCGCATGTATTAGTGTTTGGTGGTAGGAGGAGAGGGTTTTCTGTGTACATGAGGCAGTTGTAACATTGCCTCAAAATGCCCAGATTCACCAGCTGGACTGGAGAGTACACCTGAAACTGCCCTTTGGACATGCCTGAACAGGGACAGTGAACTGTTTTACTGGATGGCTGGTAAGGTCAAATAGAGAGCCTTGTCCTTCTGTACAGTACAGGAGGGTCTAGTGCTAGGGTTTATAATTGCTTGCTATGAGTTTTGAGCAAGGGACAGGCTGAGAAATGAATGGCTTGAGTGCTTAAGTTGAACGTTTGTCTAGTTCCAAGGGAAAAATTGAAGAGGAGACTTTGTGGAACCAGGAATAGTTTTCTACCCCAGCTAACCGACACTGCCCGTCATGCAAAACTGGGCAAATACAGTATTAATAGCAGGGAAATGAGATAGAAATTAGCCCAAAATTGCCAATAAACTACTAATTTCTGGGCTGAAACCACTCCTCTAGGGACAGATAGGCTGCTCAAAGCTCCCCTCTCTCACAGGTTAACAGAGAAACTTCCTTCTATCCAAGTAAGGTATGGGCAAACAGAGAGATTTGTAACACAGCCCTGAATTCAGCACTAACCTGAAAACTGGACTATACTAGCTTAGAAAGGCGGGAAACAAGTATATATATATATATATATATATATATATATATATATATATATATATATATATATATATTTTTTTGTTTTGTTTTGTTTTCAGAAAATAAAGCAGATACAGTAAAAAAAACACTTTAAATGCACAGAAAAGGATACTTATTGTTATATATCGCAGATCAGAGTTGTAGTCAATGCCCCTAGTAATAAAGTAGGAAGAAACACAAATACAGTAAAAGCAGATGAATAAAGTGCAATATATATATATATATATATATATATATATATATATATATATATATATATATAAAACAATAGAAAACGAACAAACTGATTTAAACAAGTTACCCAATTAACCAGCAAAAAGCTCAAAACTGAGCCCTGTTCCAGCAGTCTTCAAACAGATAAGTTCTAACTGCACACTCCTGCTACTAGGGTGCAGGGGAATCTTCTCCAAAAAAATGGCCTGGATCAGTGCTCAAGTTATACAAACAAAGCTAGATTCAGCAGGCCTGAATCTGGCTATGCTACAGCAACAAGGCGCACCAATTTCATAAAGAAACAGTTCAGATAAGTAGGCACGATAAGCCTGTGACCAGAAATTCCCAGCTCAGAAGGGTAGAATCCAGCCTCTCCTCCCACAAGAGTGCAGACCTCAAACCTTCTTAATGTAAAACAGCCTATATGAAGCCCAAGTGCTTAAACCAAAAGACTTAGAATAACAGTTACAATTTAATCAGGCTACTACCAAGCAGTAATAAATGCAGCAGAATAAATAAAATTGAGTACTTTTAAGAAAAGCAAAATAAAGTAGGAGGAAACACAAATACAGTAAAAGCAGATGAATAAAGTGCAATTTTTTTTAAGTGCAAGGAGAGAGGAAGGAAGAACCTAAGTGGGCTGGCCTTCTCAAATCTTCTCTCTGTATTAAGTAGAGTGAACACTAGACTCACGATATGATCTCACTGTACTCGGTTAAGTGACCAAATGAGATGGACCCAGGAGGAGTGTTCTAATACAGACTTACAGGAGGGGCGGGCAATTCCAGAGCCACCAACACTAATACCAACACAGGAACAGGAGGGAGGGTGAGGAACTAATTGCAGAGAAACACACAGCACACTGTTCAGAAACACACAACTAGGAAACAGAAAAAATAAAAATACAGTACTTTTAAAACTGCAAGTTTGTACTTAACAGAATTCTAAAATACACTACTGCAAGTTTTACTTAACTTTGGCTTCTAATGCAGATGTTTGTAGCCAAGCAAGTCTCTCAGGAGTTGAGCATAAAATGATTTCTCAAACTTTGTGGCTAGCACTTAAGGTACAGAGGAATCCCTCTAGGCTATTAAATATCAGATAACAAAGAAGTGATAACACCACCCCCTCTTATAGCAGACAGACACACAACACACTCTTCAGAAACACACAATTAGGAAACAAAAAAAATGAAAAATACAGTACTTTTTAAACTGCAAGTTTGTACTTAACAGAAGAATAAAATACACTACTGCAAGTTTTACTTAACTTCAGCTTCTAATTCAGATGCTTGTAGCCAAGCAAGTCTCTCAGGAGTTGAGATTGCAAAAGGGATTGAACACGTACTGATGGCCTCAGGCTGCCTTTAAATAACTTAAAAATCTGTAAAATTATAAATTGTTTGTCCATTTGCCAACTGATGATCTTTTCAGTAAGTTTTACCCCTTTTTATCAGAATATCCTGTTAGGCTTAGGTCTTAAATTCCCTTTGCAGATGAACACCCAAGGCATCTGTTGTATTAAAACAAGATCAATAATAATGTACTGAAACTCCAAAAAAGCCTCTCTGCAACAAATATCTAACTGTTTACTTAAATAAGGTAACTCTAGTACTCCACAACTGTGGAGAAGGGAAACATACCCTAAAGACCTCAGTTTGCCTCTACCACCATCAAAAGTAAACTCAAACCACAGCTGCCATTCAACTCACTGTTACTACACAATAATCAGCAAAATGGACGTAAAATAAAAAACATGCAAAACATTTTAACCCCACCTGCAGTATACCGTGTTTACAGTATACCGTATACACATCCCACAGAAGGAATCAACCATTTACAATATACCGTGTACACTTCCCACAGAAGGAATCAACCATTTAAGCAATAACATGGTAAGAAAGTACAACTTTTTTTCTATATGCCACTTCACAATAAAATGCCAATGTTACAATCCTGGACATAACTAACTTCAGATTAAGAACGTGTTGACATAAACAAGTAGCAATGCACTCTTCTAACTAGTGTGTCTAAAGCATGTGTATGTGACTTAGTCAAAAGGTCCTAGAGATGTCGGTGTAATGTTAGTTTCTTGTTGGAATTTTGACAGTTTCTGACTTTGTGACTGAGTTTTAATCATTGCAGCCAATGGCACTATCCATTGCTCATTTGTATTTAAAGAAATTCATGTTTTGTCTTGGTCACCAGAAATATAGTGCTTAAGAATAATTCAGTTATGTACCACAAAGCAGCAGTACTCTGACCAGTGAAATGCAACTCCTGTGCAAAGACAACAATTATTTTTGCATGCAGCCCTTCTAATACTGATGTGTTTGGTGCAGTCTGTTGTGAAGATCTTCAGGCAAGATTTGTTATATTTAAAACTACAATTTCATTCTGACTGCCATTTTACTATTTTTTCTTAAAGTTAAAGGATAGATTCAAAATCAGACTCTACTAATCAATGCAAGATAACTCACATTGTTATAAATATAAATATTTTCCCATAGGTTTGAGCATGTGTGTGTGTGTGTGTGTGTGTGTGTGTGTGTGTGTGTGTGTGTCTTGTGATGGGGTTGGACCCTGTTCAAAATTAGTTCTTTATCATACCCATTGAGTGCTGTGATAGGCTGTAGCTCCCAAGTGGTCCAAAGCTAGATTAATGAGGTAATCAGAGAATGAATGAACATACGTTTCATTAACTATGTTAGTGACAAGAAGTTGGGGTTCTGTGCACAATCAGCAACTCTTTCAGAAAAGTCATAGAACGCTGCCAATTTTTAAGTGTGCATTTTATAAAGAAAAAATGAATGATACAAGATATGCAAAGCTATGAAGAAACAACACTATAGTTTATTAGAACACTTGGCATACTCAGAGCAAGCAATAAAGAAAAATACTTAAAAGTCACTACAACTAATTTATATGGCGATACAAAAAAAGGCACAAGCCCATTTACCAAGGATATTTGTCAGGGTTTCAAACTGACAGTAAACAGTGATAACAAAGATTAAACTGACCCATAAGGGTCGAAAAGACTTGACAACTATATATTAGTACTGGACATATCAGTTGAGGGTAGGCACAATACATTAATGCTTCACCAGAAAAAAAAATCACGATATACATGAAACTCTGTTCCTCCTAAAATGAGTATACGTTTTGAAATATACATATACAAAATACTTTGGGGAAAATAAGTCATTACACACAGTCAGTTCTAAAGATGTTGACAAAAGGTTATGAATTTAGTAATGAAGACAATGAACTAAAGAATCAATTCATACTGAATTACTGATTCATAAAAATAAAACCTGAATCCATTTACATGCCATAGGAATATCTTACATGCTTAATAAGTAAGGAGGATGTTTAGAATTGTCAGAAATTTGAGCTCAAAGTGTAGAAGGGAAGAATAAACCTCAGACATAGCCTGCAACTATGAATTAAAATGCAAAGCATAACCGACAGAAAACAAGAAAAAAATGAAGAGCACATGACAAAGAAATTTATGTGCAGAAACTATGGAGGGAAATCTTATCACTGAACAACTTACTACACAAGGGCAGATATGTGCATCTCCTGTGGGGAACTAGATCCCTTTGTCAAATTGTGCATAGCAAAAGACAAGTGGCAGAACAAATACAACAGCCCAACACCAAAAGAATTATCCATCAGAAAACAAATATGAGGTCCTCAAGTAAGAAATTACTAGAAAAGAGTACATCAAAAATACAAAATAAATGTGGTCCATGAAGTTTTAAACCCAGGTGATAAAAAAATAGCCAGACATTATGAACTGTATAGAAAACTGTCAGGCTTCTAAACTGATATATTCGTGAGTTAACTAGGTGAATGCCATATTTGCACAACTAGACCCACAACTGTTTTTCTGTAGTACACAAACAAAAATATGCCCGCATGATACTAAGAAATATCTACCACTGAAACAAGTATAAAAGTTAACTCGGAAGGGCCAAAGCATAAGCAAATGTAACAAAAGGAACAAGAAAGTCATTGCTATTATAAGACATACCAGACAGCTTATGTATGACCATACATTACATTCTGAACAGCAATGTAGGATACAAGACAGCAGAAAAACTACAAAAACACACAAAAGAAAAGGGTAATCTATCTATAGTTGAAGTTTTCTGGGTACTGCATTTCAGTGGAGTGGTTATGAGGTCTAAATAATATAGGATACCATGTTCACATTGAGCTGCACAAATGTTTATATCTCAGTTACACTACTTCTAGGGTGATGTGCATGTTACAGTTGTGAGCTGTTTATTAAACCTATTCAGTGCAGTTAAGATTTGCTTTATTTTAATTTATTTAATTTATGACTTTATTTATATAATATGTTTATTTACTATATCACGTTAACCAGGTCAGTCTTACCCAATAGTTCCTTTTACAAGGTATGCATAAGGAGAAAATAATTTCCTTTCTTAGTAACCTAGGAATGTATAGGAAGTGTAGGCATACTCCTATGAACCTATTGATTTCATATTGTATTGTGCATAATGCCTATTTCCATTAGTACCTATGTTTAAATATTTACATATGTTAAGAATTATATTCCTGTAAATCTTGTCATTTTGTTTTTGCAAAAAAGTTAATTGCTTCATTCTTGTAAAATTACAGTTCTATTGCATTTTTACTTTGGAGCTTTTCTGCTTGGGTCTCCATTGAAAACTGGCTGTTTAGCCCAGATGGAAAATATGGGATAAACAGACAAAACATACTTTTCAGAACAGAAAAGAAATTCAGTCTAGTTCATAATATATAATCACAAATGGAATCAATAATATGTTAGAAAACATTAATTTATTACACAAATAGTAAGCGAATAAACACATTACCGAACTCCATAATGTTTTAAAAGCTTGTTAAAGTACATTTTTTAGTAAACTATGTGGTAAAAACATGTTTTTGACATAGCTTATGGCTTCCTGTCACAGACTTAAATGAGCCTTGATGCTAAGATCTCTGTGAAACATTATGACTTTAGTCACGGACTCCAGAAACCAATCAGTTGCTATAAAGTGTAAGGAAAGAGAGGTCTCATTATGAAGTACGTGGGTTTAGCCCTACTGCATATCCAGAGTAACAAACACTGTTAATTTGCTAGAAGCTGAGACAATAGAGCAAATCAGATTTGGAATTTAGAGTCCAGAAGATGTCAGTACTAGTAGGTATATGCCAGGTAGGATCTATTTAATACATTTTTTCACTTAAGAGTAGGGAAGCAAATTCATCTGATTTGATGACTCTGTGAAGACTACCAGTCAAGCTAGCCTTGAAAAGGCTGAAACTGTGAAGGGAAAGTCTAAAATATATGTAAGGTATGACTGCAACTAAGAAAAAGTTTGTGGAAATGAAAATGTCACATACATGCCAAAGTTAGTCACAGAATTGGTAAGTACAAGTTATTTCAGGGGTATGTAGCAGGTATACAACCTGAAGATACAAGTCAAATAGTAAGGGAGAAAAACATCTTTGGGCATTATCTTTTCTGAAGAAGAGAATGCATTTTATTGGCTAGTGACTTTGTTGATATTTCATATGTGAATACTTTTCTGTTCTGACTTGTTTTCTGGCTCCACTCAATAGAATGATATACAAACAAGTGTGAAGTTTCAGAGGGTGAAGAATCCTTTCTCGAAGTGAAACAATGAAAGAGGGTTAGGAAGCCCCCTCAACATGTATCGTTATGGTTAATGAGTCATTTGCAGTTAACCCATGTGCACTACTGAAGTTAATCCTTCGTCAAATGAACAATGATTATTTATTTATTATTTTATTTTACATTTATTAACCGGGAAAGTCCAACTGAACACAAGTCCTTTTTCAGTGGAGGGCCGGGCAGAAAAGCTCCACATAAAAAAGCTAATACAACACAGGTACAATTAAAATATAACAAACACAGTAGAACACAGTTAAATATACAATGTGAGACATGGCATAATTAAACATAGTACTAGATATCATTTGTGTTTATATGTACAATTAGTAAGATTGAATCCAATATAGTATCAGCATTAAGAACAAGTAGGTTAGTCAGGAGCCATATGTGGACATATCCAGTTTTTGGATAGGTACGTTTTTAGTAAAAGTTTAAATTGAGGTGAGGTTGTGGTGGATATTATACTGGGAGGTAATGTAGTCCGAATTTTAGCTATACAGTTGGAGAAGAGGGATTCCCCAGCCTGATTATTGGCAGTGGAGACTTTTATCAGGGATTTATTATTGGATCATAAAGTTCTGGTACTGGAGTATGGTTGTAGTAGATTTTGCAAGGCAGGTGTCTTTTCTTTCTGATGGAGTAATTTGTGGGCCATGGTTAGTTAGGTGTAAAGTAGGAGTTGGGGAAACACAAGCCAGTTGAGCTGCCTGAGGGCTCTACAGTGATGAGACTTGGAGTTTGAGTTGGTTGCAAATCTAGCGATTTTATTATAACATGTTTCAAGTTTTGCAAGGTCAGATTTCCTAAGGTTGGTGAGAACTGGTGATGCATACAGTAGAGTAGAGATCAAGTGTGTTTGAGCTATTCTGGCTTTTGTGTTGTTTTTGAGGTAAAGTTTATTCCTATACAGTACCTATTTTTGTGGACTTTTTTTATGGTTTGAGATATGTGGAAATCAAATCTCATATTATTATCTATTTCAACTCCTAACAGCTTAGTATGGACAGTGGGAGAGATTCTGGTTTTGTTGACAGATTCAATAGTGAATGAAAAGTGGGCTGTTGTAGTTTTGGTTGGATGAAATAGTGTAAGTTTCATTTTGTTGGGGTTCAGGATGAGGTGGGAGTTTGTTAGCCAGGTTTCAATTGCAAGAAAGGAGTTTTGGGTGAACACTTGTAATTCTTGGGTAGTAGGGGCAGCACAAATTACTGTGGAGTTGTCAGCGTAGTGAATTAGGGATGCTTGTGGGACTGAGGTGTGGAGGTTATTGGTGAATAATGAGAAAAGGAGGGGACCTAGTATGTAGCCCTGGGGGACACCTATGGTGGTAGGTCAAAGGGGTGATAGATCTCCTTGCAATTATACTGCTTGCTGGCGTCCAGTCAAATAGTCTTGGAATGAGTCAAGTGCAGAGTGAGAAAAATTTAGTGAAGAAAGGATGGTTAGGAGTTTGCTGTGGGAGACCATATTGAAGGCTTTCGATAGGTCTAAGAAAATAGAGGATACATATTTGTGATTATTTCTTTGTTGGTTTATTGTGCTGGTAAAAGTTAACAGGGCAGTAGTTGTACTGTGGTATTGACGGAAACCATGTTGTGACTGAGTTAATAGGTTATTTGTTTGCAGGTAGTGCATAAGCTGTGTATGGACAATTCTCTCTAATATTTTAGACAGTGGGGATAAGATAGCAATAGGTCGGTAGTTAGCTAGGTCAGTACAATTGCTTCCTTTATGAAGTGGAATTATGTGGGAAATCTTCCATAAGGTTGGAATTTGGTGTTCAACTATGGATCTGGTTATAAGTATTGAAACTGGGTATGCTATTGCTTCGGTTGCTATTTTTAGATATTGGGGTGATAAATTGTCTGCAGCTAGAGTGGGCTTCAGTTTACTAAGCATTTTTTTATTGTTTTAGTTGATACTGGCTGAATGGAAAAGGTGGTTTCAGCTTTATTGGGACATGGATTGAGTAGGCTTGGGGAGGGTGGTTGCTTTGTACATAGGGCTGCTATGGATTCCATAAAGTATTGATTGAATGGGGTAGCTATGTTATCTGTATTATTTGAGGGGAGTGGGTTGTGGAGTAGTTGTTTTACCTGGTTGGAGTACATTTTTTATTGCTGACCAGAATTTTTGAGGGTTCTTTTGGTATTTAGTTTGGATATCTGTATAGTATTTTATTTTATCTTGCCTAATTTGTTTCTTAGCTTTGTTTCTGAGCTCTTGGTATTTTTTGTTTGGCTGTATTGGATTTAATTTTGTACTATTGATTCCATGCTTTATCTCTTGCAACTATTAGAGACCTTGTTTTTTTTTTTAGCCATGGGGCATAATTAGATTTTACACACATGGTTCTGGTAGGAGTGTGAATGTTGAGAATAGAGAGGAAGGTTTTGTTGAAATGATGGATAGCATCTTCCAGGGGAAGATGTTTCAGTGGCAGCCAGTTGGAGTGGACTAGGGAGCTGATGAAGTTTTTGGTGTTAAATTGTTTTGTGCTTATTTGTTTGTAAGTTATTTGTTTCTTTGAGTTGGCTCATTTTCTGATTATGTAGGTTGGGAAATGATCACTCAGGCAGTCTGGGAGACAGCCAGAGCAGATGATGTGCAGTGGTTGGTTAGTTAATATCCATTTTAGAACAGATTGTTTATTGGATGTTTTACTGATCCTAGTAGGGGTTGTATGATTTTACTCCAGTGCGATGTGTTAAGTATACCTTTAATTTAAAGGGTGGGGGGGGGTATGGTGTTCTGAGTCATACGTGCAGGGCTCGTGTGAAAGCCAGGCCATGCATGACTATATTAAAAGGTAACTGCTCATGTGCATAGTGTCTAGTAAATTTTTCATAGCTTCCTATTGAAATATTGACGCTCATAATGTTAAGTGCTGACAAGCCAAATAAAAACGACTGAAAACCCTGGAAAAGAGTAAATCTTGAAGATTTTTCTTCTCCTCCCTACACCCCCCCCACCTCCTAAACTTATATATACCAACTCTGAGATCTCCATAACACGGAAAAAATGGAATATTCCAGGAAATAGCCATCTCATGCTTAGTATATGTAAATCTTTTTTTTTTTACTATTCACTTTTCATGTTTTGGAACTCATTCTAGTGGGTACTGACATTTCAAATGGTTACGTGATTTCACCCTGAATGTTTGTCCTTCATTCATGTCACTTCAGAGTACACAACATTAACAATTCTTTGATGCTTTGATGAGCCATATCATAGTCATAGCTTGATTACATGCAATTACTTGTAACCAACATGTAATCAAAGGTGATTTACCCCTGATGTATACAATTAATATCTCTTTTTCTTTCACTTACAACTGAAGTGGAAAATAATATGTAGTTCCTTTTGCATATGAAGTAAAGGTAATAAGACATCTAGATACAGGAGGATCAATTCTTGTAAATATTTTTTCTTTCCACGTGATTAAGAGCTATGTAACACTGTAGCAGAAATGGATATTTATACATTCCCTCTTACTTCTAGTTATATAGAATATTGTATCTGCATTACCTCATGAGTATAGAGTAATATGTCATCATCTTAGCCAGCTTCCAGTATGTATTGTGATATGGAATGCAAAACACATAATTAACTTCCTTCTGTTCCTGCGTCAGTATGGAGAGACCAGTAGGACTATGGGCATGTCAGGTCAACAATCTGATAATACAAAACAAAACATAACCACAGGTGTACATGGTGGTAACCCCAGTTACTTGTTCTAAAAGAGTGAGAAAATCCTTTTATCTCGTGGCAGTGCTGTGCTTCACTGACTTCAGTTATGAGCATCACTTCATTGTTTAACCATAGAAAACAATCCAAATCCATGACTGCTCATAACAGCCTCTGAATATGTGATTAAGTGTTTATGTAGTCCAGAGGGTTCAGCATTCGCCTCTTATTTCTAATTTATTGCGTGGTTGATGAAAAAGTATCATATCATGTGAACGTGTCACACTGCCTTTTTAATTTTTGTGGCCAAGTTTTTTCATTAAATTAGAGGAAGATATGTATAAATCACCTTTTGAAGTTGTATGTAACTCTTTTACAGCCCTCACAACCTGTCATATATTTCCCATGGAAACTTAGACTACATACTGGACATGGTGCAGACTCTGCATACAATTTTCATTGGAAAAACTAGAGGGAAGTTACTGCAGAATTCACGCCAAACCAGCATCTTTAATAATTTGTGCATTTTTTGAATAAAATGGTATTCTATGTGTTATGATGAACATCTCATATTACAGTGTGTATTTTGTTTGTGCCATTTATATCATGTCTAAAAGGTTGTGAAAACAATGCCTTGACTAACAGGCATACAGCAAATAAAAATATGTTTTGTTATGGGAGTAGTTAATTTCTTTAATCTCCATCACCATCTCGTATGAACAACACTGGAGTTGTACCATCCAAGTACACAATGGGATGAGCGCTCACAGAATGCTTGAGTGAGATATGCACAGCCAAGCTTTGATATGGTCATCAGTGAAGTGAGGAGGCAGAAAGTTTGGTGTTCTGCCATATTCTTTTGGAGGTCAGTTTTGATAAATTAAGCTAATGACTGCTAGTCTAGCAAAAAAATTTATAGCCTAATGAAGTCTACAGTTTAATAAGAACAAGGGATAAGGGTCAATAGAATGGCCACAGGGAAAAAGTTTACAAAAACATGCAGTACATGAGGAAGATCTATTTCTAAAGTCTGGTAAAGAAATGCTGAAACCATATAACAGAACAAAGTCCAGTCTCAAAGACAAAAGACTGCTGGAAAAAGAAACAGGAGCCCCAACACCATGTTAGATGTTATAAAAGCAAAAAAAAAGTTAATTAAATTGAATGTTGAGATTCCAGAGGCATGCAGATCTGGCATCAAGCAAAATGACGGAGTCAGAGAAGAAGTTAAACAGCAAGCATATGGTGACTAGTAGTACTCAGAGATGTATCAACATGTACTAGAGATACAGAGAAATGTATCCCTACTCTAGAACGCAATTCTAGAGCAATTGCAGACAAATACTGCTGATCTGGAAAATATGGAAGTAAATAAGCAAAATATTTATAAACAGCATTTAGATATGGGAAACCTCAAGAAGAATACAACTGAATGAAATTAGAACTGAGACAGTCAAATGAGAAATATGGAGGGTTGTACTTTGAATACAACAAACTTCAAGAGAGTCTCAATAAAATGGAGAAAAAGCTCAATATATGATAAACTGATGCTTGATTGGAAAACATGAGAGAGGAGGAGGAGAAGTTTAAGGTTTCAAGGGATTCCAAGTCTCTGCCTATTTTTTTAACCTGATAACATCTGATCACTGCCTCCAAGGTGTTGCAAGATGGCTACCCTGCATGTGTCATAAACTGAACCACCACAGGACCTTTGATTTGACCACCTTGGTACAAGCTGTGCTGCAGGACAATTTGGCTTTCAAGGAATCAATCCCCAAATAGGCCAGCCATCTACAAAATATTACCCTCATTCTCAGTGCACAGCAACAAGAACTGGGACTGTAGCGAAACTTAGTAGTGAATCGCACTGTGCAGATCTCTGATCCTTACTCAAAGGTCTACCTATTGGAGCTTAAATAAGCTAACTCAAGAACAAAAGGCGTCACAACAACTTTTGGATTATAGATCTCCTTGAAGGCAAAGAAGGGCCTAATCCAGTGGAGTTTGCAATATGAGAATTCTGCAGAGTCCTAAAGTTGGCTCATCCACTGGTGATTGAGCTGGTGCACAGATTTATTGGCTATATTGACAAGGAGTTGATCTTAAAAAAATGACAAGAGTTGGGAAGTGCTTTGACTTAGTTGGGGTGCTAATCCTTATTGCTCTGGATCACAGTAATGCACTCTTCAATAAATAGAAATCCATGGTGTCTTTTTTGAAGAAGTTAAGACATATGGCTTTTCAGTGTCCACACTTTCAGTGAATCGATACGGTCAACAGATATCCTTTGACAATCCAGATGAAGTTGTTAACTTCCTGGACATCCTCACATTGAAGATAGTGTTTAATGCTAATCAGGGGGATTTATATGAAATACATGTAATGAAAACAAGAGAAAAGATGACCAGTGTCTCTTGATATCACCCATCAAAACACCAGCAGTGAAAAAGATGAGAGCTGCACCATGTTCAAAGCCGTAGACATGCCTACATCTACAAAGAAGCAGTCCAGCCACATAGCAACCCACAAATCCACAATAGGTTTGCTACTTTACAGTCTCCACAAGACCAAGCCAATGAAACTTGCCAGTTCATCACACCAGCACCCTCAGTCAAAGAATTGCAGGACCTGGCAAGATCAACACCAGCTGTTCACTTGAACAGGAGGGAGAAGTCTCCAAAGGATATTAGGCCAGCCTGATTCAGTAAGTAGTAGTCTTTCTCCTTTACTTAGCAATGTTATGGAGGGGTACAGAGGAGGATGGATCTTTGGGGGGAAGGGGCTCTCACTGATGGGTAGGGGAGTGCACTTTTCTCCCTGAATCTTTCTGGGTCTTTGCCTAAGTAATTAGTAGTTGACTAGCACACATGTTCTTTTGTTTCATCTTTTTGTAAATTTTTTGTACATTTTTTTAACTTACTAGTTTTGAAGCACTTAATGTACTCATTCTAGATGCATAAACTTTCCACCACTATTATACACAGTGAAAGGTGAGACACAGACAGGTAGACATGTAAATTGGCTTAATTCTGTGGCTGCATCTGTAACGCGTACAGTTCTGTCAAGGAATATTAGTGGCTGTCTTGTGGTACAAGATCAATACCAGCTTTTCTCTTTTCTCTCTTCATACAGTATGACCCACATGTGATTTTCCTTCAGGAAACTAAGTTAAAGGGATATACATTTAGGAGAATATATTAGAAATGGAAGGGCTGGGGAGAAGCAGGCTGTACCTAGTCAGCTAAGAGGGACATTTTTATACTTATTCAACACCGGTTATTGATTTCTAAATTAAAAGGCAACAAGGGCAGGTGGTTAGTGCTTAAGGTGAGTACAGGTAAAAGACTGTCACTACTAGCTAACTTTTATGGCCCAAACACAGCCTCTACAGAGTCCTTTTATTCATTTATTAAGGTTATTGATAGATTATATTGAGGCTGTGCTGCAACCCTATTTGGGACAAAGTTCCAAAGGGTAAAGTCAGGCTTCCACATCTAACTCAAGCAGTTACCAATTTCCTAAAGGATTTAACCCTCATAGATATTTTAACCTCACTGCATCCTGATGCACTTATTAATACCTATCTTGCACCAAGTTCAGGGTTGGCCAGTAGACTAGACTAGATTTATTTATTATTTATTTATTTTACATTTGTTTACCGGGATAGTCCAACTGGATACATGTCCATTTTCAGCGGAGGCCCGGGGGAGAAAAGCTCCACAAAGACAAACTTACATAGATTACACAGAAGTTAGCAAACAATAATAAAAACAAAGTGATTATATACAATGGGTTAGTAGTGATTCCCTAGTAGGGACTCATAATTGTCATGGACAGAAAATTAAAAGTAAGAGACATCATACTGGAAGCACAGCTTGGTGATGTAGTTACAGTTATGATAATTGCAGAATATGCATTTAGTTTATAACTTAATCAGGGTTGGTACATGGGCATAGCCAATTCACTTTGAGATACTGTTTGAGGTTTTTTTTGAAGGGACTTTTGGAGGATTGTAGGGTTATATAGTTTGGCAACAAATTCCAGGTTTTGCCAATGAAGTTGGCAAACAGGAATTCACCAGCAGAGTTATTAGCTTTGTGGGTTTGGACCAGTAGTTTATCGGCTGACCATAGGGATCTTAGATTGCTATATGGCTTGATAATATTTTTAAGTGAGGGAGTATCCTCAGGGTAGTACAACAGTTTGTGCACTATCAAGAGTTGATTGAATTGAATTAAGCTGGGCAGTTCTCGCCAATCTAGTTGGTTAAGGTTCTGGCAGTGGTGGGTTCTATAGGTGGAGCCAGTAGCGAATCTGGCAATATGACTGTACCTATGGGACAGCTTACCTAGTTCAGATTTGTTGAGGTTAGGGAGTACAGGCGAGGCATATAAGATTTTCACAAATGCAGTCAGTTTCACAAAAGTACTCTGTTGTGAACACCTCTCCATATCACTTTCAGACCACAGTCTTGTTATAGTGCTCATGCACGGCCTTGGGCACACCTCTGCATATCACTTTCAGACCACAGTCTGGTTATAGTGCTCATGCACGGCCTTGGGAACACCTCTCCATATCACTTTCAGACCACAGTCTGGTTCTACTGCTAATGCACGACCTTGGGGACCTTATTGCTTGGTGCCACTGGAAACTTGATCCCCTGTCATCGAGAGAACAGGAAACTTGGGAAGTAATACAATCTTTTCTCAGGAGTTATGTTACTGATGATACTACTTTAAGAATGTACCTAAATCAGCACTGGGAGAATTTGAAATTATTTATTCGCAAAACTACTAAACAGGTGCATAGGCAAAGGACAAACCAAAAAAGCAGGGCGCTAAACAAACTTGAACAGCCACTAGAAATGATGGAGGAGGAGGCATATAATTGGCAGGGGGGGTTGTCCTAATGTTATTCTAAGAAAATAAATATTTGCTACCAGTTTCTCACCAAAAGAATACAAGAAAGAAAAGAGGGAGTGTCATAGTCTAGCTCTGAGTGAAGAGGCAGGCACAGTGCAGCTAAATATTTGTAAAATGAATGACATTATGGCTAAATAATATAGCTCTGCATACACAACTAAGTCACAAGCAGACAAAGAACAGAGACAACATTTTCTGAATAAGTTCCTTCTTCCCCAGATCTCCCATGAGGATGGGATTATCTTGAATGGTTCCATTACCAAGGATGAAGTCTGCTCTGCCAATAAACAGCTTTCCATCAGCAAGACCCCGGGACCTGGTGTGTTCTGGTGATTTTTATGTCAGCATCCCAGAAATTTTATCCAAGGAGCTGTTGGATGTATTTTATTTTGCTGAAATAATGATCGCCTTTCCTAATTCCTGTCATTAACTTCCATTGTTTTCATACACAAACCAGGCCGGGACTTGCAATCCCCAAAAGGATATCACCCTATATCCCTACTGCAAACATAAGTCAAGATATATGCAACATTTCTCACCTCCAGGGCAGAAAAGATAATTCCAAAATCTTGTCATACCTCACAGCAAGGGTTCATTAAGGGTTGATCATGGGGAAAGGTCCGTTTATGGATCAATCTCCCTTGGTACAGCAAAATGCAGGATGCACCTATAAGAGGGTATTTTTAAAATTTTAGAAAGGCCTTTGATTCTTCGGAGTGGGACTTTCTTTAGGATGCCATGAAGACTTTTGGGTTCCAGAGATGCAGACTTCTTTATAGTAAACCCATAGTTCAGGTTGTTACTAATGGCATCTCATCCTTACCCTTTGCACTATATAGAGGAATCCACCAGGACTATCCTCTCTCTCTATGCTGTTTGTTGTGGCTATTGAAACTCTGGCCACTTTTCTGTGGCAAAATCATGCGCAAGACAGAATAAAAATAATTACTAGTTATTGCTACATCTCTGCACAGTTTTCAGATTATGGAGCCATGTGGATTACAAACCCAGTATCAAGTATTTTATTTAATGGTTGGCCACATCTCTGGACTGACTCTGAATTTACTCAAATGCTCCTTCTTAACCCTTTAACTGAAGTGCAGTCATGTTAAACACAGAATTAAAAATCAAAACATCATAGTTGGACAGACCTTCACATACATGGGAATTCATCTTTCTTTCAAAATCTTGGATATTCCAACTTTGAATCTTAGTCTACAGCTGCAGTCTGCAAGGTGCACAGTGCCTGCATGGGGAAAGCTATACTTTCCTTTACTAGCTATAATTAAGCCTGTTAAGATGTTTCTTCTCCCTAAATGTCTCTTCTTCAAGAGACACATTCCCTTTCTGGACAAAATTTCAGAAATTGTATGTATCCTTCATCCGAGACAATAAGCCCCCTTCATGTTGCAAGGAAAAAGTTATTGGGTCCTATAGATAAACAGGGTCTGAAGGGCAGAACTGTCTGGAACTATAAAATAAGCTTTTGAGGGAATATATCACCTAGAGAGAGAACAGCCCAGTATAAAAAAGCCCATATAATTCATTAAACTGATTAGGATGGGAACAATGAAAGCAGCTGCATGTTAGTATTGTAACAGGTGAAATAAAATGATAGTAAATAATTGAGCAACTGAAGAACTCATAGCTGGAGACCCAAAAACTAGTTAAGTTAACTATAAGGATATTTATCCCATTCAAATAAGGTTTTAACCACAAGAATATTTAGGAGAAGTAGCCCATGGGGGCATAAATGTAGAGAAAGGAATTTAGAAAGACCACTTCTTTGGATTGTCTTCCTCTCCACATAAATCAAAATGCTTCCCTTACTCTATTCAAATTTAATCTGGACAAATGGATGGGAACCCACAAATTCACCCCTGCTTTATTTAGTTCCCTTATTCCTTCTGGATAGGAGAAACGTAAATGTTCTACCTGGCTCTGGGTTATTTTTACTTAAATTATAAGAACTAAAAGGTTCATGGGAATGCAGGGCTTGGCTTTTAACAATACTCACAAAGTACCTATGATACTATGATAACAAACACACAAATATTAATGCAGTGGGAATCTAAACCTATGACTGAATTTCTGACTGAAATGTGATGGAATTTGTTTTATAGAATTGTACTATTATAAATAAAAACAAAGTTTATTAATGTGTAAACAGAAGAACGCCTCTTAATATTACTTGCAAGATGATGCCAAACCCAACATTTTCTCCCAGTATTTAGACCTACTGTGTATTTAGATTCCCTGATTCATTGTCTGCTGTGTGACCCTTTATCTAGTCAAGCAATGAAGAAGAATATATACTTTTATAATTCATTTTGCAATCAGAAAAAAATACCAAAATTGTTTCACGAAAGGTAATAAAGCAACATTAGTGGGAGCAGATGACTTGCTTTTACCAATGTGTATGCCAATTAATCAGCAGTTACACAGCTGGGGAATACCTATCTGAAAAACTTCACTCAATCAGTTCACCCACCCAGTAGCAAATAAATTCAACGGTTATTTAAAAAGTTAAATGAAAAAAAAAGTAATAGTACATCCAAAGCATTGTCCACAGGACATTTATTATTCCTTTTCTTGAATCGCAGCACAGCCTAAAACATCAGTCACATTTCCCTGACAGCAGTATACCCCTTCCCATTTGGTTGTGTTTTTTTTGTTTTTTTGTTTTTATTTACATAAGGGCTTGTTACTGTACCAGCACTGAATTCTTTTTTTATCTTTTGATATTAGCTTCTTCTTATCTTTTTAGATATTGATCTTATTCTATGTCATGTAATGTAATGCAAATTATATTGTATTTTTCTGATTTGTATAATAGTTGTGTGAGGTTTTTATATGTATATATATATATATATATATATATATATATATATATATATATGTATAGGATCCATACAGATGCTCGACTGCATCTTTTACCGAATCTCAAATTGGTGAGCCTACTTGCGCAAAAGTGCTCTTCACTGAAGCAGCACTTTTGCGTAAGTGTGCTTGTTGTTCCAGCCGTACTACGGTGCGGTAAGGGAAAATTCACTTTTCCCCACTGTAGTGCGATCTCAGGGTGAGAATATTAAAGTAGAGGGTGTGTGGGGAGCACAACCCCAAACATCAGGGAGTGTAGGGGGGCTTGCCCCCCTGCATTCAAGTAGATTTTGTGTTTTTTGTTTAACATACTTTAACGAAAGCGCTTTTGTTAAAGTGTGTTCGGAGGTTTTGTATTCAGACTTTTGATCTTTCGATCAAAAGTCCTAGATATATATGAGTCTACTTCTATATCCCGTAATTTCAGAATCCCGAAGATGAAAATACTAAAACAAGAATTACAAAACTTAAAATGCTGAACCACATACGTTTTCCCAGGGCAAGTAAACACTTTCCCAACATGAGGAATTATGTCCTTTCTCCACTGTAGTGCAATCCTGGGGTTAGTATACATATAGTTAAGGGGGGTTTGGTGGGCACAGCTCTCCACATCGGGGGGGTGGAGAATAGATAGTGCGGTGTGTTTTACTGTTGTGTTGGGCAAGTGTTACTTGCCCTGGGAAATTTTATGCAGTTTGGCATTTTAAGTTTCGTGATTTTCATCACTGCATTTTCATCTTCAGGATTCTGAAATTATGGGATTTAGAAGTAGACTCATATATATATATATATATATATATATATATATATATATATATATATATACACATATGGGTCTACTTTGTTTCGTTGAATCTCATTTCACTGAATTTCATTTCAACCCGACCACATTGCTGAAAACACAAATTACTGAAAACTCATTTCACTGAATTGAAATTAGTAAATATGGCACTGTGTAGAGTACTGTAAGGCATGTAAAAGGTATATGCCTTTTTCCCCACTGTAGTGCAATCCTGGAGTTAGTATATATAGTTGGGGGAGGGCGTGGGGGCACAGCCCCCCACATTGGAGAGGTGTAGGGGGTGTAGCCCCCACCTTGTTTGTTTTATATTGTATTTTACCAAAAACTTCAAAACAATACATTTTAAACAATAGACTTTCATAGGTGTAACACCAATGACTAATTCTGTCCGTAAGACAATATGTACTCAAACTACACCCCATACCATCCCTAACTATATTTACTAACTACAGGATTGCACTACAGTGGTGAAAAGGACATATACCTTTTACTTGCCTCATAGTACTCTACACAGTGCCATATATACTAAGTTCAGTTCAGTGAAATGAGATTCAGTGAAATGAGTTTTCAGTAATTTGAGTTTTCAGCAAAGTGGTTGGGGTAAAATGAAATTCAGTGAAATGAGATTCAACAAAACAAAGTAGACCCATATACACGTGTGTGTGTGTGTGTGTGTGTGTGTGTGTGTGTGTGTGTGTGTGTGTGTGTGTGTGTATGTATGTATATATATATATATATATATATATATATATATATATATATATATATACGTATATGTATGTGTAATGTAATGAAGTTTACTGAATAAAGAAACAATGTGAAAGAAAAATAATTTTACACACACACACACACACACACACACACACACACACACACACGCATAGTGATGAGTGTCAGAGCTGTCTTATGTAGTAGTAGTGTTATGGAAAGAGACTTTATTTAAGATGCATGTGCTATGGTTAGCACGTATTACTAAGATGGAGCAGGACGCATATTAAATTAAAAAATCCCTTCCTATAACAATGCTGCTATTTAGACAAATTTGAGCTGAATATGGTTGGATTTTGGGCAATGCATCAGAAAAGGAAATGTGTTTCTTCTTTCCAATGTACTTAGCGTTGATGTGTTTAAGGTTAGATGTAATACATGTTCAACATGTTTTGTATGTTGACCAAGTAAGATGTCAACCAATCATTACTTACACACACACACACACACACACACACACACACACACACACACACACACATGCACACATACTGTACATGAGTCATGTCATTGCAATGAATACCCACCAGTCCAGCAAATACTGAAGAAATGAAACAAAACTACCAAAACCACTTTAGTCAATAGAACAGTACAGTTTCACAAAATATAGCAGAAAAACTGGAGAGGCAATGTTTTGAAGGAGGGAAAGACCATTGTACACCTCACCCCGTATTTAAATGTGCAAAATCTATGGTAGCACAGCTGAAGAGAAAGGGTCAACACTTTGTCCCACTCCCTTGGTACTTGCTGCGCTCCTATAAATTATTAAATTACAACCCCAAGACAAATCTCTTCATGGTACAAGTACATTCCACTGTCAAATAAATGTCAATTTCCATATAAACCATTAAGCATAAAGAGTTTGTTTAAACTGTCATTTTATTTAATTGACACTGCAAAAAATGTCTTGTTAAATGTGTCCTTGATCAAATACATGCTCCTCTTTATATGTATAAATAATGCATTTGTATAGTATAACTGTAAATGTATGTATTATATACAAAAAAGTAATAATTAAAGGTTGTAGAAGGTGGTAAGCAAATAATTACATGTCATTATTATCTTTGTTACCACCTGTAAGCTTTACTTGAAATTGCATCTGTCGCTGTAAGCATTGTGAAAAAGCTGCACCTAAACCCCTCTTAGGTGAAATCAGGCTAAAAAATTTCACCAAAGCTAATTATACCCTTCTAAGAGATGGCAGAAATCATTTCAAACTCATGTTCCACAGATGGCATTGACAGCTATACTAAGGTATATACAAATGCCCTGTACAAACACTTACACAAATACATTGACCTAGCTGTATCTAATAGGATCAAAACAATCTCCTCAAGAAAAAACAAACCTTCCTGGTGGATATCTAACATTAGTAAGTTATACAGCAAGAGAAAAAAGTTGCTGTATAAGAATAAAGAAAGAGAGGTCCCAGCACTGGAAGAACACCCTCCTCTGATTGAACAAAGAAATAAGGCAAATAAGGCAATTTTTAAAATCCTCTAAGGGCAACTTCAAAAAAAAAAGGTAGCACCCATAGCTAAGGATAACCATAAGGCATTCTTCAGCTATATCTGTATCCTAAAAGGTAGAACCCAGACGTGCTGAATTAGCCTTGGATGGCATCACACACACACACACACACACACACACACACACACACACACACACACACACACACACACACACACACACACACACACACACACACACACACACACACACACACACACACACACACACACACACACACACACACACACACACACACACACACACACACCTGTGTAAATAGCCAACCTATTAGCTGAAAGGTTTGGTGAAAATTTCAACCCCCATTCCCTCCAAACATTCCACAAAGCATTTCCTGTACATCTTCCCCACCTTGCATCTCCAAAGATCAAGTTATTAATTTTCTCTCCAAGGCCAAAAACACAGTCTCTATGGAACAAGATGGCATCACAGGTTGCATTTTAAATGGTCTAAAACATGAATTAGGTACTGCCTTCAACCACAGCCTGAGTACTGGTTTTATCCCTGCTGAATGGAAAACAACAACGGTCATCCCCCTTCATAAAGGGGGTGCAGCAACATACCCTGAGAACTACCGACCCATAAGCTTAACCAGCCTTATCTGTAAGGTCATGGAACAAATCATCATGAACCTTATAAATAAGGATATAGGTGATCTCCGAACCTTTGACCCCGACACAGTTTGGTTTCGTCAAAGGTAGGTCATACCTGTTAAGCCTGGTGGACTTCTTCAAAAACATGATCAGAGCCATACATGAAGGCATATCTGTTCATACAGCCTACCTTGACTTAGCCAAGGTCTTCGACACAATCCCAGATTTGGGCATCATTGATAAACTCTCCCAGTTGAATATCAACCCTTATGTCATCAGGTGGGTTGTTAACTGACTCACCGACAGATCATACTCAGTCAAAGCTGGGGACTTTACCTCAACCAGCAGACCTGTCACCATTGGGGTTCCACTGAGGTCAGTGCTGGCCTCCCTATTGTTTGGAATATACTTCTCAGAAGTTCAGGTCAAAACAGAGGGGCTGTGTCTGACTAAATTTGCTGATGATTGCAGATTAGGTGCAATCATTGAAGCCCCAACCTATGTCAATATACCTCAAGAGGGACTTACACAAACCTGACTGGTGCCAAAACCATGGACTCAAGCTCAGTGCAAAAAAAATGCATTATCATCCCCTTCCATAAAAACGATATCCTGCAGACTATCATACAAATAATAATACCCTAAGTAACAACTTAGTGAGAGACTTGGAAATGCAAGTTGACTGTAGCCTAAACTTTGACCACCATGTGTCTACTGTGGTAAAGAAGGCATTCTACATTGCATACCTCATTAGCAAAGGCATTGCCTCAAGGGCAAAAGAACCTCATCAGGCCAATAATTGATTACAGTCCTTCCTTTGGTATGTACCTTAACAGGCACCTGCAGCAACTTGAGAGACCTCAGAGATTTCTAATCAAGAAAATTCAGGCTCTCCAGCACATGTCATACATTGACAGACGGAAGTCACTGTCACTGTACTCAGTAGGTTACAGACTACTTAGAGGAGACTTGTGCCTGGCCTACAAAACAATCTCAGATTCAAACTTAATGGAAATGCTGCACATCCACAAATCAAATGGGACAAGAGTCACCCACTGCAGGGACTGTAACCTGCCCTCCGACATAAATAGGACCTGCTGGAGAGACAGATATGTATCTCAGAGGTTGTCACTCTTCGGGAATAGGCTACCACTTCATATCAAACAGAGCCCCTCTATGATGCTGTTTAAGCATAGCCTGAATGACTGGATGGGAAACCATAAATTCCTGCCTGGGATTTCACCTAAGACCCTCCTAGATATGGACAGTTGTTGCTAATTGAGATCTCGAGTTTAGGCAAGATCCTTTATATTGGGTTTCTCTACACACACTGCTAGGCTTTTACAGACCTTCAGGTCAATAGCCCAGTAACCACCTATGAAAATATAACCAGGTAACAAAACCTTCCAAGTTCATTCAAATTCATGACATCGTAAATTAATTGTTATCCTCTTTACATGGGGCATTTTATCTGAGAATCTTCAGTTTCTTCTGCAGTACACCATATCCAAACCTCTCGACCTCTTAGCACAAGAAATCTGGACAAAACCTAAAATAAGGGGGGAAAAGGCCCAAAAATAGGGACACATTTTAAATATTGCTGTTATAAAAAAGTTACTAGAATAACAGTATTTGTGTCAGCATGCATTTTCTGAAAGATATGAAGTCTCAAACTCAAATGTCTGTCATTATTTAGTTACTTCAAACCTCAGTAACAGAGGAACAGACCAAAAATTATTATGTAACTGTCAGGACATTCTGCAAAAATCTGGACAGTTGAGAGGCATTGTTTTTCAATGCTGTTTGCATTAGGTGTATGCTGTTAACAGACCTGCTGAGGTCTGTATTACTTATGTGCCTGCAATTCCCAGTGTTTTACAAAGGGGATGTGCTAAATTCCCATAGAGCACACAATTTCCCTTTCTTCAGTCCTATAGGAAGTAAAGAATTCCTTGTTTGTTTAATGCTCTTAAGTTTTCATAATGTGCACTATTCCATAATTCAAAATGTAGCCTTTTGTCTGTTAATTCGTTTTTTGATGCACAGCATTTATTTCTGCATTACTTTGCCCCTTCTGTTCATAGAATAAGGATCTTATCTGAAGATAATTTATCAGAGGTATTTTCTAATTTTATGTTGTGATGCATGTAGCACTATTTTCCTGACCCCGGTGTAATAAACTGGACATGTCTGTTTAAAATGTTGAAGAACCTGTTTCAGTCCAACCTTGCACTTAGCTTAAAGAGCTGTCTGTGTTCTGCACAACTGCACAGGCAAGTTAGTACTGCTCACCAAGCAATGCAGGAACATCCATATCTCTGCATGAAAGTGCAAATAAGTAGCTTGCTGTACTGAATGAAACATAGTTTCTCAAGCAGTATGTTATTTCTTGCAAACTCTCAAAAGCATTCCATCCCTGTACAGTATATGGTGTTAGAGATAAACTTAGCTACTCTGTTTCATTGCTAAAGCCGTCCCTTAAAATGTTTTCCCTCACTTCAGAAGGTGACACAGAAAGATAACAGCTAACTTTGAAACAGACAAGTAAAAAAGTTTGAAAGACACTCAACCTAGTTATTCCAAGACCCCATTACCTTTAGTAATTCTATTTTCATTTTTCGTACTGTTTTATCTGCACCAATACAATTGCTTAATCTGTCAAGAAATCTGTTAACACTCCCTTCAATCCTCATTATTTTTATTAGCAGCAAGGAAACATCTTTATTTTAAGAACCAATACAACATAAATTAACAAATATTGTCTGTCCTTACCTCTTTTTTTCTTTTCTTTCAGTCATTTTTGTAATTCCTGTTGTTTCCCCGTCAAGTCGAACTCTCAGCAAGTTCTTGACCTTAGAGCCAAAGAGTGAAGCGGACTTCCCCTGTTGGATTAGTTTCCTACAAACTTTGTTTTCCAGTAGAGCTGGATTTCGAATACTGTTAAATCACTGAGTGCATACGGTGTATATCATACTAGGTTACAGAAAGGTGATAGAGGTAGGGTGCTGGATATTTTATTTGGTTACAGCAGCACTTGTTTTGACACAGACTCCTTCTGCAAGGGTCTAATGTGCTGAGTGTTGTGACATCTCATTAATCAAAAAGAACAGCAAAGTGCGTCTGACCCCACCCACTCAGGAAGGCAGTTCCTCCAGAGTTTTAGTATGACTCTTAAAAGTAGTTCCCCCTTCAGACACACACACACACACACACACACACACACACACACACACACACACACGTGCACACGTGCACACACACACACACACACACACACACACACACACACACACACACACACACACACATACACACACACACACACACGCACACATATACAGACACACACGCGTGCGCACACGCACACATACATACACACACACACACGTGTGCGCACACGCACACATACACACACACACAAACACACACACACGCACACATACACACACACACACACACACACACACACGCGCGCGCGCACACACACACACACACACACACACACAGCACAGCACATGCATATAAACAAGCACACTTTGTTTTACAGCATTCTTTTTATAGGTCTTGGGATCTAATTCCCTTAGAGTTATTTTCTTCTTTCATTTGGAAGTATTTCTTGTCATAGGTGTTCTTTATACTGACATTATCTTCTGTCGCTGAGCATTTCATACAGTATTCGGCTTTGTGTGTGTGTGTGTGTGTGTGTGTGTGTGTGTGTGTGTGTGTGTGTCTGTAAGGTGGAGTTCAAATTCAACAGTGTCAGTGACCTTGAACACTGAAATGATAAAACACACAACAATAAAAGTGAATTCTGACAGGAAAAAGATGCTCTTGACTGCAAGTTCTACAGTGTCTTGGTATGGTCTCCTTAGAATAATAGCCAGCAATGTATTTTAGAAGCAACTATGACAAAAATGTATTCGTACAGTAACATCAAGTTTGCAGCAGAGCAGAGTTATTTTAATTAAATATGATTGTTTTCTAATTTGTGTACAATGTCAGACTGCTAGGTCTTTACAGAGACAACTTGATTTTGGATGCATGCAATATCTCTAACAAAACATAGACTTTGGGGCATATAATGTTTTTTTGACCCATTTAGGTTTAACATTTACTCACTCTATTGGATTGATTGTGGATCTTACATAACCAACAGCTTACTTTTTTTCTTTTCCTAACCTTCACAAAAATTACATTATAGTTGTTTTATAAATTCTTTTGTTCTGTTTCATCCAACCACTTCTTCAATAAGTATGTTCCAATCATGCACCAACCTATCTTTGAAATATTTCTTTATGTGATACCCAGCCAGTGCCGAAGGTAAGTTGTCCTTTAAGCTAGCTGAACAAATGACCAAAAAATAAAAAACCTAATTTGCTCATTTGTAGGATATTAAAAAATTAACTATTGCAAGGAAATCCAAGATCCTTGCCATTTTAAAACTGTAGAAAGGAGATCCTTGCCTTGCCATAGTTCATAAAACATAGTGAACATCTTTGTAATTTAAACAGCCACATTTTTCTTAAAAACCTTTTCACTGAAGGCAGTGCTACTAAAATGAGAGACAGATCAAGAGCTGAACAGCACTTACACTAAAGTACCAATCATACTCCCTAGCTGTTTGTACCATTGCAGGCACTCCTGTTGTTCAGATCTCATCATGGCTCTAATCAAGCCCTGTTATATAATGAACAGTGTGAATGTCTAAGCAGGTAGCACCCTTATCTTTGATACCTGGAAGATCAGATGGCTCTTGGTTCTATTCTCACACCAAGTGCTTAGGTTATTTTTTCTAGTACTGACACCTAGGTGCCTGCTGTGTTCAAGTGTGCCATCCTTCAAATGACGTTAAACTGATGTCCCATTGTCCCATCTGCCTGAGATGGTTTCAGATTAAGTGGACATTAACAATAGCGTAATACTTACTAAAAAGACTAGCAGGGAATTGTCTTCTAGTTTCTTGACCAAACTTCCCATCTTTATATAATTGTCACCTCATATCTCCCATGAAATTAGGCCAGAGACCTATTGGAAACATTCCCATCAACAAAAGTAAATAAACTCTGAACTGTAAATATATGTCCTTCCAGGAATATCAACAGTGTCACTAATGAACCCACTTTGTCTCATAGACTCCATTTACTATGGCCTTTTATGTTGTCTTGTATATCAAATACTATACCTGTGTTTCAATCCTTGGACCCACTCCAAGTGTTTCTAATCGGTTTGCTAACCTGTTATGTATTTGACTGGGTCAGTACCACAGCCACTTTCTGATCTGAAATCTGGGCTACCTGTCATCAAGAATGATTAGATTTGTGTGGCATATGAGTTTGGTTTTGCACACTGTCCTTAGATTTAAGTAGGCTGTTTCACTCTGGTAATTAGAACACACAAAGCAAATACCATACCCATAACCATTCTCATGAGTACAGAAAGATGCTTGCAAAAGAAGATTTATGCTAAGTGGAGTCTGTCATAATACAGGGATGTGCATTACAGCTGGTCCTGTCCTAGCTATTCATTTTTCCCCTGCCTCATGCACCCATGAATCCTTCTGCTTATATGTAATCTTCTGTTACCTCTGGGAATCTGTCACAAGGCATCGCCGTCTCTGTTATGTACCATTTCTTAAAGTTACTTTCAAATCATCCACTTCATTTATGTTCTCTTCTGTCTCCTCTCTCTGCCCTTTGTCATCATCTCCATCTTCATCCCGTCCATTTGATCCTAGACAATGTGGTGCAGCAAATCAGATATTCCTATAATCGTCATCTTTTCTTTCATAATGTTTGCATGTATCTGTAAATAAATATATATATATATATATATATATATATATATATATATATAGAGCTAGCAGTATTTAGGTAAGTGTTGTTTGTTTTTTTACTGTTCTATTTCATATGTTCAACATTTCAAATGTCGATCATATGGTCTCGGCCATATGAAATTCGGCATTTTGAAGTGTCGAACATATGAAGTAGATCCATATATTTATATATATATATATATATATATATATATATATATATATATATATATATATGGGATCGGTACTGATCCCCGAAGGAACTTTTCACTGAAGCACAAACAGCAGGGCATAGTTCTGCGAAAGTGCTTTTTACCAAAAAAGCACTTTCGCGAAAGTATGCATGCAGCTAGAGGGAGTCGTGGGGGATTGATATATATATATATAGCATAGGTATATATAGATAGGAATAGATAGATGTAGATATAAATATACGTAAAATAATATCAACAGAATATCAACAGTAAAAATATTTACAGAAAATATTTAAATGCAACATATTGACAAAATCTAACCACAATCAAAACCAATGATTCTGCAGGGGAGCATGCCCCCTGCACCCTTGTACCCCCTGCTGATTATATATACCAACTCTGAGGTCACACAACAGTGAGGAAAGGGCATAAACCCTTTTTTTAGAATAAGTTCAATTTTGTCAGTATTTTGTATTTACATATTTTTTGTGTTTAGATATTTTTGTCAGTATGTTTGCTGCTGATATACTGTTTATATTATTTTAAGTACACCTATATAGGGAATGAACAAATGCATTAAAGCTGATTTGAGTGAATCACAGGCTTGACATACCTCGCGACTGTCCAGATTTTTGCAAAATGTCTAGATTTTTGCCTCCTATTTTTTGTCTGTTCCTCATAACATTTGTGGTTTTCTGGCAGATCAAAGAGGATTGAAGACATTAAATAATACTAAATAATGACAGACATTTGATTTTCAGACTTCTCATCTTTCAGAAAATACACAATAATGGAAAATCTGTCATTCTAGTAACTTTCTAAGTTTATAGGAGCAATATTTTAGATCTGTCCCTCTTTTAGGGCCTTTGACCCCCCATTATTTCTGGCTTTGTCCATATTTCTTGTGTTGAGAAGTTGAAAGGTATAGTTAAGGTTAGAGTAATGGTTAGGTAAGGGGACAGAGTCAGTGTCTGCATATTTTGTGTTTGTGTTCTGTGCCCTTTTGTCTTGTGTGGTGGTACTGTTCAGGAAACAGTATTTAGTAATGTAGGGTTAGGGTTATACTTAGGGTTAGCTGCTGTTTAGCATAACCTCAATACCCAAAATCTTTGAGTGTTTAATGACAAACTTACTAAGAGGGCACCATGGTGTTGCTATTGCTATGAATCACATCCTGGTATTTGGTCCATATAAACAGACACATGATTTAAGATTTGAGGTAGTGCTGTAACCATTTAGAGGTTCATGCTTAAAATTGAATGAAGACAAATTCTGATTTGGAAAGACTTTGGTGATAGCATAAGCACTAGTGTAATCATTCCAGATGCAAACAAGGTCAGTCTAATAGCTAAACTAATGATTTAAATTAAGCCATAGACATGACTAACTTCTTGGGCCAGCGTGTGCCAGATCTTTTAATAATATCATGTCCATTGAATGACTTCCTGAAAAAAGATTTATCTTGGTTGTAGTGAAAGAAGAAGAAATGCTAACAACATCTCTAGTGCGAGCACGTGGGTCATGGCAGCTGCATCAAACTGCCCATTTATGTGAATGTAGTGTGTGTCTGTGTGTGTGCACGTATGCCTGTGTGTGTGCACGTATGCCTGTGTGTGTGTGTGTGTGTGTGTGTGTGTGTGTGTGTGTGTGTGTGTGTGTGTGTGTGTGTGCACGTATGCCTGTGTGTGTGTGCGTGTGTGTGTGTGTGTGTGTGTGTGTGTGTGTGTGTGCACTTATGCCTGTGCGTGTGTGTGTGTGTGTGTGTGTGTGTGTGTGTGTCTGTGTGTGTGCACATATGCCTGTGTGTGTGTGTGTGTGTGTGTGTGTGTGTGTGTGTGTGTGTGTGTGTGTGTGTGTGTGTGTGTGCATGTATGCCTGTGTGCCTGTGTGTGTGTATGTGTGTGTTTGTGTGTATGTGTCTGTGTGCGTCTGTGTGTGTGTGTGTGTGTGTGTGTGTGTGTGTGTGTGTGTGTGTGTGTGTGTGTGTGTGTGTATATATTTTGCAGAAGACTTTTGCCTTATCCAGAATGAGTTTTATAGCTGCAAGTTTGCAGTATAGATTCTGGTGTTCCTGCATCTCTGTAAGTGATGAAGTAAGTTACTAGAAATGTAAGAGACTTATGTTTGTGATTTTAAATTTTAGATTTTGAACATTCTTTCATAGAAGACCCTGGGGCATTAGAGTAATGAATTATTGTAAAAGAAAAATTTGTGGCAGTGTGAATCAAATGGTTTCAGAGGTATGGGCAGAACACTGTTTTTTTTTCTATTAAACTTAACTTTAAGGAAGAGAACCATTGCTATGATTTGACTCATCAGATCTTAGTTTATATTTTAAACCTATCAGTGATCTCATTTAAATGATTTGTATTTTTGTTTCATACATTATCATTTATACTTTGAAAAATGACCAGCTAATTCAAGTCTTATCATTATATTTTATTGTTTTAGTACGTTATTTTATATCATGAGTGGCATTGCCAATATATTTGAGAAAACAGAAATTTCCTATAAAACTGAAGTCCAGCTCATGTCTTAAACTGAAGCTTACCTACAATCTCAGGAAGAATCATGGTTTCTTTCTTTTTAATTTCTCCAAGTCTTTTTGGATTTCTAATACCATGACAGGAAAGGATCCCATTTCTAAGTCAAAGTATAATTAAAATTAACGAAAAACGCAATGGTGGAATACAGGTGGCAAATCTACCATTTCTGTGAATAATGAATAAGATAAAATGAAAAAATAAGACCAGCAACGGGCGAAGCAGACGGCCCAAAGTCCAAAAATTCAGAACATCAGCAATTCAAAGGCAACAAGTAATTCTAAGCACAGTCCAAGGTGCCAGCACGCAATGGACCCAACATGTTTCTGGCTCATTTGGAGTTGAATAACCTTTTTTCTGTTCCTGATTTCAAGGAACATGTTTTATTCTATCAACGTTTTGTCAACGACCTTTTTCTTTTGTGTATTTTTGTATATTGTTGCAACATGTCATATTTGTTTATATATGCATTTTATTAGCTAGGGATATGTGCTTTAATTTGTGAGTTTATAGTTTTTGGTTCTTGTCACTTTAATTATTTTCATGATTTAATTGATGTGAGTATATTATTGGTTGTTTTTAATTATTTTCATGATTTAATTGATGTGAGTATATTATTGGTTGTTTTTAATTATTTTCGTTATATATAGGGTGTGTCTGTCAGTAGTTGCTTGATGGTCTGATGAAGCTATGTTGTGAAAGCGCTCGCCTATGGTCGACTACAAATAAAGGATTTTTATATTTTTGGAAGACTTTCAAGTTCCTGAGTTTTGCTTCCATTGCGTGCTCGCACCTTGGACTGTGCTTAGAATTACTTGTTGCCTTTGAATTGCTGATGTTCTGAATTTTTGGACTTTGGGCCGTCTGCTTCACCCATTGCTGGTCTTATTTTTTCAAAGTATAATTGAAGTTCATGAAATTAGCATTGTTTCAATCCTTAATGTTAGCTAGAAGTGCTCTTTGTAGCACCTGCTCTTTCTGCAATTCATATATCGGTAGCATATCCAAATAAGATTGCAAATTCTTTATTATGAGACCCATTATTCCTACTACTATTGTAAATGTCTGGGTATCCTTCTTCCACATTGCCCTAATTTCTGGGTACAAATCCTGGTATTTTATGACTTTGTGTATCTGTGTACTGTAGTCAACAGGTATAGCAATTTCAATATTCAATGACACTTTTGTCTTCTTTGCATGGACCACTATATCTGTTTTTCTCACACTTATTTTTTGAACTGTTGGTAATGGCTGATCCCATGTGGTATAAACTTCATCATTTTCTATATTGTTCTGTATCTCATGTTTCCAGTGCTTTTCAGCAACTTCACTATTATAATCTTTGCAAAATCTTCAATGCATCAGTCTTGCCACATTATTATGTCTTTCAGTATACAGTCTTTCTGCCATTAGCATAGAACAACCAGCAACAAGATGTGCTACTGTTTCCAGTTCTGTTTCACAAAACCTACATTTGTCTGTTTCTCCCACATATTCAATGGACTTTGTAAACCAACGTGTATTTAGTCCATTATCTTGGGCCACCAATATTAACCTTTTGTCTTTTTTATTTATTTATTAATTTATTTATTTTATATTTGTTTACCGGGATAGTCCGACTGGATACATTTCCATTTTCAGCGGAAGCCAGAGGAGAAAAGCTCCACATAGACAAACTTACATAGATTACACAGAAGTTAGCAAACAATTATAAAAACAAAGTGATTATTTACAATGGCTTAGTAGTGTTCCCTAGCAGGGACTCACAATTCTCATGGACAGACACAAACATTCTCATGGACAGACAGACATTTTTTTTCTTTAAATTCACCTCTCCTTAGCCATTCCTGTGTTCAGTCCTGATCAACATGAGGTTGTTCCAAGAGTTTTCTATACTTGCAACTATATTTATGCATTTTCCATGTTTCTTGCCTTCTCATTTGATCCTTCACCTTATAATCTTTCTTTTGTTTTTTGGCACATTCAGTTGCTGCATGATTTTTATCTATTTCTGATTTGATTTCCATTCCTGCTTACTAAACAAAGCAGGGAAGTCATCTTAAATTTAATTCTCCTCAAGTTTTAAAACTTTCACTACAGTTGGGTCTTGTCAGGTCAGCAAATATGTATGCTGTCCTATGTTTGCAGATCTATACATGTAATCAGTTTCCATGAGGCCTATACCTCCTTCAGAATGGGGAATATATAATTTTGGTATGCACTGATTTTTATAAATCATTTGATAAGCATGAAGCTTCCTTCTTGTTTTCCTCTTCAGCTGATCCAACACTCCAAAATTATAAGTTAGGACAGGAAGAGAAAATGAGTTTATAACTTGGACTTTGTTCCTTGATGTCAGTGCTGTTTTCAATATTCATTTTAGTCTTTTAAAATATTCCTTACTAAATTTTATTTGCATTTGTTCACATTTTATTGTTGATCCTTCATCAATTCCCAAATATTTATACACTCCCAAGTTCTTTTATATCACATTCCTGTCCCAAGCTCATGTTTTCTTGGTGCTGCAGCTTTCCTGCTTAATAATTGTGCAAAAGCAATCTTTAAAGACCAAATGATAGTCTTATACAATCTGAAAAAGTTTTGACCATTTGCAGTTGTGCTTTCAGTTCCTCATCTGATGAACTATACAGTTATAAATCATCCACAAAAAAAAAAAAAAAAAAAAGATGAAAGTCTTTACATTTTGTTGTTTTCTGGCAGCCAAATTGTAGCCATGACCTAATCTGTAAGTAGACAGCTTAATGGATTAAGGGCAAGACAAAAGCAGCGGTGAGAAAGTCACCCTAGCATATTCCCTTTGAATTTTTATCCCTGGAATAATAATTTGCCCTTTATCATGACCTAACTGAGAGTGGTTTATCACTGTTTCATGGCCACTGTAATGTAATTAAGTGTGTAGGGTGTATCTTATACATCTGTAAGCACGCATTTATCCGTGAATGTGGGATACTATCAAAAGATTTTTGTAGTCTATCTATGCCATACTTAGATTCTTCCCCTTTTTACAGTTCTCCATTATGGCTTTATTTAATAACAAACGATGCTTTGTTCCACATGACTTTCTTTTGTTGCCATTTTGTTCTATTGCCATGATTGAGTTTTCTTGTAAATGACTATAAGCTCTGTCAGCATCAACTCTAGAGTATAGTTTATATATCACTGAAGGCAAGTTATTGGTCTATACTCTTTGGGATAGCTTGCAGGTTCACTCGTAAGTAGGAATATTCTTTTTCCTGTTGTTAAAAAAGTTGATGTCTGTTCGGAGTACACATATAAATGGTCCTTACACATGGCCAAATCTTCATGTAAAGATGTTAATACTTTTAGACAGAAATTAGGTACTGCATCTGGGCCTAGGGTTTTCCAGGTAGTTACTTTTCTTAATTTTGTTTCAATATCTCTGGCTGTTACTTCATCTCATTTCATATTCTGTACATCTGAACTTCTGTTTTTTTACTTCTCCTATCCCCTTCAGCATCTTTGTTACATTCCACAGGATCTTCATAGATATTTCTCCAAAATTCCTCTACAGAAGACTCCTTCTTATCCGGTCTTGCTGGGACCGGACCTTAGGCTGGATAAACGAATGGCTGGTTAATCAGAAAAAGCATGAAAATAGCATTAATAGTTTACACATCAGCTAGAATAACAGGATTTGTATTAGTATGCACTTTTCTAATGAATATGAAGTCTCAGACTCAAATGAGTGTCATTATTTAGCCCCCAGGAGGTGGAAGTGTTATTCTTCTCTGTTATTTGCTAGGGCTACGGCAGAAATTTGATGGCTAGTTAAAGAGAGGCTGGATAAGTGGGAGTCTGCTGTATTTCTTCCCTTTTTTGGTGGTGTTTCATTTCATTTTGCATCGTTTCCCCGGGCCATCAATTGATTGCTTATTTTGTACTTTTCCTTTATATTTATCTGCATGTCTTCTAAGTTTTTCTACCTGTGCTGATATTTTTAGTTTATTATTTGCGCTAGTGGATAATAGATCCAAGTCTATTCTGATACTGTGCAATGTTTTTACCACATCTATTTTTCTCAGTATTTCTGTTGATCTGTTTCCTCATATATTCTTTTACCAGTGACACTTCCTGTCTTAACTGCTTTATAGTTTTCTCTTATGGCACTTGATTTTTCCCCTTCCTTTCCCTTACTGCCCTGTGTTTTTGTGATAAGACTTTGTTATTAATTTAGCTGCACAGTAAAATATCCTATTTATTTTTGTTATATTGCATGAATTTCTATGAGCAGTCCTAATTACTGTGTTCATTTATTTTATCAAACTTCTTTTTGAGTTTTATTGACTTTCTGTAGTCTATTTCTTTCATTTTGATCTTAATATGTCTGTCCATCTCTATTAAATCAACCAACTCTTCTCTTACATCATTTTCTTCTAAACTGAGGGCACATTCTTTGCTTTCCATTTCCTGTGGGCATTCTACAGAAAGTTCCAGTGCATCTTCTTGTTCCACTTTCTCTTCAGTTCCATCCTGTGTCATCTTTTTCTCTTTTATATGGGAACTCACTGACCTATCACTCCACAACACTGACTGTGTCAGAGTTGTCACAGTTTCCTGTTCCTTCCTTTGCTGTGCAATTCCAACCGAACTTTTGTACTGGTTTCCTATGGAAGGCTCCAAAGTATCTTCATATGCCAACTGATCAGATGTTTCCAGCTTCAATGGTTTCTCCTTAATTTGAGGATCTATTGTTCTATCCTGCTGTTGTGTTATCAGAATTAGATTTTCTATACTAAATCTTTCACTTCACAGGCAGTCCATAACCTCAGATTCTATTTCTTTAACATCTCCATTACTAAACCTCTTTTCTATTTTTCTTCTTTGTTTTCTTATTTTTTGCATTGTAAAATTTTCCATATCCAGATGACTTTGCCTGTATTACTCTTTAATTATCTTTGGTGCTGCTTTTTTGTAATGATTAGTTTCACTTTCTCCTTTGCATAAGCATCACACCATATTAAATCTATTTTTCTTTCCCATATCCATATTTTTTCTTCAGATGTCTCCTGCTCCTCCCGTTTCTCCTTACTTGGGGACTTGCTGTTCCATCATACTGGGATATAACATGTGTTAGACTTTCTACACTAAAATCTTCACTTCACAGGTATTCCATAACTTCGGATTCTATTTTTTTAACTTCTACTTTACAAATCTTATGTTGTACATTCTCTCTGTGATCTTGTTTTTTGCATTGCAAAATTTTCCATATCTGGATGCCTTTGCCTGTATTTCTCTTTGAATATCCTTGGGGCTGCTTTTTATATTGATTAGTTTGGCTTTCTCCTTTGAGTAAATATTTTAGCATATCAGATCTCTCTTTCTTTCCCAAGTCCATATTTCTTTTTTATACCTTTCAAAAATCTCTAGATTTTGTTATTTATATTTTTGTACTTTCCAAATGGCCCAAGGTCTTTTGTGCTACTAATAATGAAAACTGAGACAAATGATGTGGTTACTAATCATCTGCTGGCTATTCTGTGAGAATGCAGACATGAAGAGCTTGTCTATTCTTTCTTTTTTCCTGATCACTATCATTTTCAGACTTCCTCCTCTTCCAAGTTTCCAATTCCCCATTTTACTAACGACTTTTTACTTAAGTCTCTAAAGTGTCTGATTCTTCATTTACTTCTTATATTTAGTTGTTTAATTTTATGTCTGCCAGACTATCTATCATTCTATCTGCCATTCCTCACCTATTCTCTTTCTATAGGGCATCTCTAACCTTCTGGAGGACCTCTTCTGCTTAACATTCTTTCTCCTCTTCCATTGCCTCATGATATATTAGCACTCTATCTTGCCTCTGCATTGTTCTTTCTATCTTCTTAGCCATACTGGCTTCTCATCTCCCAACACTTCCATCTTTTCCTGATATGGGACTTCATTCCCTTCCTCATCCCTTGTGTTATGTCTTTCTGTGTTCTCAGTTCCTATCACACTTTCATAGTATTTATCACGGTGTTTTCTAATATGAAGGATTCTGTCCACCTGCATTCTAAGTCTGTGATTGCTGCTGCTAGTAGCTATGATATTGGAGCAGTGTTATTCTAAATGGATGAACAAGTTTCATATTCTGTGGCCTATTGCTGCAGAATGCAAATTGATGTGGAACAGAATTATTCACAGATTGAAAAACAGTGCCATGCATCATGTAACATGCGTCTTTGTGTCTGTGTGTATGTGTATGTCTTTGTATTTTAAGAGATGGTCTGTATTATGATTTTGGTAAAACTAAAACTGCAAATATTGACTGCATTAGTTTATTTTAAAAGAAGAAACTGATGTTTTGATTTTATTAAGCAAATGATGTGACATTTGTGCATACGCACATATTTGTATGCATCTGTCTGTTTACACATACTCATATTTGCTCTTTTTTGTTCTTGTTTTTTATTTGGGTAGAAGCAATCAAAGTTTTGTATGTTTTCATATCTGCACAAAAAAAATTCTCTGAATGGCAGCTCAGACTGAAACAGAAAAGCTGACCTACTTTTTCTGTCATATGGAAAGCCATTTCTCTCCTGTAGATGGGCAAATATCACAAGACTAGAATAATGAGGCCAGGTGAGACATAGACCCAAAATATGTCAACTCTTCTTAACTATGTGATGTAACTACCCAAAGAACAAAAGCATACAATGAGACATTGATTTAGACAACATTATAGTGTCTACTCATGACCTATACTGTTACTTTACATGTATTATGTGAAATTAATCTTGCAACAGTTCATTGGATTCATAGGATTTTCAAGGCTGTTTTAGTCAAATGACCGTATACACTTTGCCAATATTCACCCTTAGGCTTTATGTTCTTGCTCAAGGAGACAGAAGCCAGTTATTCCCAGGGTAAATTTGGGAAAACCCATCCTGTTATCCTGATTTAGTTTGAAGGAAGATATTGCATTGCTTAACCTACAGAGGAAGTTATCCCAGGGAAGAAAGAGGTTCTGCATGATGAATCTATCTCCCTCTATGTCTCTCTCACTCACATTCCTTTTATCTGCTGATAAAGGTTCAGGTCTCTGGTTCTAGTGTTATCTACTTACTACTTGACTTACTGAGATATATGAAATCAAGGATGACTGAATCTGCAATGGTGCAGTAAACAAGGAGCATATCACCCCTCAGGAGTCTATAAGACACAATTACAGGAACAAGGCTTCTAGCCTCTACTGGTACCCAAGTTTCTTGGTAACCTCTTGGGCTTTTTGAGTTTGTTGATATGTCAAGGGAGGTACACCCCAAAAGTAGAGAGTGACTCTACAGTGGATCTGATCAGTGCTGAATATAGTTGAACAATAACATCTGTGGATCTAGACAAAATAGCTTTAGCTATTGTGCTAAGTAGAAAGATTTCCTGATTACAGTTGTCATGTTATGATCAAAGAGTTTCTTAGCTTTTGGCTTTCTTTCTGTAGGGGTAATTACAAAAACTCAGTCAGTGGAAGCATCTAATTTGGAAAACACTTTAGCATTGAAAAAATTTAAGCACCATATTTTCTAGTATTAGTAGAATTAACCTTTCTTGCAGAACAAGATTATTAAGCCTTTACAGATGAACATATCTGTGAACTGTCATTTTTCTGTATTACTGAGATATTCTCAGTTCATTTACACTTTCTGTCTCACCAAGGCTTTGCATTCTTTTGAGCTCTTCTTTAGACAACATAGGAAATTACACTCTTCTGGGTAGTGTCAAGGTATTTAAAACAACATTTGGTTTTAGTTTACATTTTACTGGTACACAGTTAAGCAAACCAACTTCAACAAACACTTCCAGATCTACTTCATTTATTCTGACAGTTAATCCCATCTCACATGCCAGAGCTCTGCTGAGCAGATTTCTTTAAGAACCATACAGCACATTAACCAGAACTCAGACGTGTGCCCCTTCCACTCAGACATTGCTAGGAATTTACCAATGGATTTGTGTTTACCTGCAAGGCTACGTATTTCAGTCTCTGTTTCATGCAGCTGTGGATGATTTGAGAAATTTCTATAGGTAGCAAGTGATATCACACTAACACTGACCACTGTATCAATACTGAAGCTAACTTGAATTCCATGAATAGGAAGTTTCACTTGCCTGTCTGCTTCCATATCAAATGTTAGACACTAAACCCAGGAAAATGCTTTTTGAACATTGTTTTCAGTTTTATTTTCATACATAATTTCTTTAACTTCCTTACAAAAGCAGTAAAATAGCTCAGCTTTTTTACATCTCTTACACCTTCTGCCTCTGCAATGGTACAGCATGGACTGGTACATCAGTCAGCCCAATAACAACTTTGTTGGATTGATTAAAAAAAAAGATGAACAGATTAGAGACAATGCTCAATTATTTCATACAGGCATCTTTCAAAATTTTGAGCACATTTCATATTTGGCTTTTGTTATCTGTGGAAGCAAGCACTTTTGTGTAAAATTTTTCTTTTTGGCACAAAACGTACATTGAACTTATTGATTACTGACTCGTATGAAATACTGTTGCTCTCCAAGAAGGAAAAGGAATAGTGTTGTGCCCCTACCTTCTTTCCTGTGGAGTACAACAAAACATTTATAGGATTTCTTCTTTTTCTTTAATCAGTTTTATTGTTCCTCTAAGTCTAAAAACCTTTGCCTCCAAGAAGGCCAGCCAAATAGTTTCAAGAAGTGAAATGGCTCAGGTGAGTTAAGCTTTCTCATTTCTGACATAAATTCTGATTTCTAAGACTGAACAGATTAAAATTAGTAAAATGACCACTTTATTGGATATAACTGACTGTTTTCAGTAAAATGACTCACTGGTGGGCCATTTTCATTTTTTTATTTTATGAAGAAGATACCACTTTTAACTCAATGGCATGATGTCTACCTCTGTTTATCATTGTGCAGCTATCTTGGAAGTGCCACTAATGTCAGGATATACCATTATTTTAACAAAATGATAATTTACATTTCTGTACAAAATGGTAACATGGTAAGACTAATGACATTTTACTTCAGTCTCTAAAGTGTCTGATCATTCATTTACTTCTTATACTTAGTTGTTTAATTGTTGTTTAATTTTATGTCTGCCAGACTGTCTGTCTGTCTATCATTCTATCTGCCATTCCTCACCAATTTTGCATCTCTTTCTATAGGGCCTCTCTAACCTTCTGGAAGACCTCTTCTGTCTTTTATGCTGCTTAACATTCTTTCTCCTCATCGTTTGCCTCATATGATATATTAGCGATCTATTTTGCCTCTGCATTGTTCTTTCTATCTTCTTAGCCATATTGGCTGCTTCATCTCCCAACACTTCCATCTTTTCCTGATATGGGACTTCATTCCCTTCCTCATCCCTTGTGTTATGTCTTTCGGTGTTCTCAGTTCCTATCACACTTTCATAGTATTTATCACGGTGTTTTCTAATTTGCAGGATTCTGACCACCTGCATTCTATGCTAATGCTAGCGGCTATGATACCGGAGCAGTGTTATTCTAAATGAATGAACAAGTTTCACATTCTGTGGCCTCTTGATGCAGAACAGAATTATTCACAGATTGAAAAAACACTGCCATGCATCATGTAACGTGTGTCTTTGTGCCTGTGTGTATGTATATGTCTTTGTATTTTAAGAGCTGGTCTGTATTATGGTTTTGGTAAAACTGAAACTGCAAATATTGACTGCATTGGTTCATTTTAAAAGAAGAAACTGAGGTTTTGATTTTATTATGCAAATGATGCGACATTTGTGCATACGCACATATTCGTGTGCATCTGTCTGTTTACACATACTCATGTAGATTTGTCATGGTTAAGTCCTGCTACATGACAATTTGATGTATTTTGCTTTCTTGCTCGTTTTTGTTTTTCATTTGGTAGAAGCGATCAAAGTTTTGCATCTTTTCATATCTACACAAAAACAATTTCTCTGAATGGCAACTCAGACTGAAACAGAAAAGCTGACCTACTTTTTCTGTCATACGCAAAACCATTTCTCTCTCCTGAAGATGGACAAACACCACAAGACTAGAATAAGGAGGCCAGGTGAGACATAGTTAAGAAGAGTTGACATATTTTGTGTCTATGTGATGTAACTACCAAAAGAACAAAAGCATATAATGAGACAATGATGTAGATAACATTATAGTGTCTACTCATGACCTATACTGTTACTTTACATGTATTATATGAAATTAATCTTGCAATAGTTCATTGGATTCATAGGATTTTCAAGGCTGTTTTAGTCAAAAGACCGTATACACTTTGCCAATATTCACCCTTAGGCTTTATGTTCTTGCTCAAGGAGACAGACGCCAGTTAGTCCCAGGGCAAATTTGGGAAAACCCATCCTGTTATCCTGATTTAGTTAGAAGGAAGATATTGCATTGCTTAACCTGCATAGGAAGTTATCCCAGGGAAGAAAGAGGTTCTGCATGATGAATCTATCTCCCTCTATGTCTCTCTCACTCACATTCCTTTTATCTGCTGATAAAGGTTCAGGTCTCTGGTTCTAGTGTTATTTACTTACTACTTGACATACTGAGATGTATGAAATCAAGGACCGCTGCATCTGTAATGGTGCAGAAAACAAGGAGCAGATCATCCCTCAGGAGTCTATAAGACACTGATTGCAGGAACAGGGCTTCTAGCCTCTACTGGTATCCAAGTTTCTTGGCAACCTCTTGGGCTTTTCGAGTTTGTTGATATGTCAAGGGAGGCACACACCAAAATTAGAGAGTGACTCTACAGTGGATCTAATCAGTGCTGAATATAGAGGAACAATAAAATCTGTGGATCTAGACAAAATAGCTTTAGCTATTAATTGTACTAAGTAGAAGGATTTCCTGATTACAGATGTCATGTAATGATAAAAGAATTTGTTAGTTTTTGGTTTTCTTTCTTTCTGTAGGGGTATTTGCCAAAAGTCAGTCAGCGGAAGCATCTAATGTGGAATACACTTTAGCATTGAAAAAATGTAAGAACCATATCTTCTAGTATTGGTAGAATTAACCTTTCTTGCAGAACAGGAGTATTAAGCCTTTATAGATGAACATATTCGTGCACTGCCATTTTTCTGTATTACTGAGATATAGTCAGTTCATTTAAACTTTGTGACTCACCAAGGCTTTGCATTCTTTTGAGCTCTTTTTTAGACACCAAAGAAAATGACACTCTTCTGGGTTTTAATTTACCTTTTACTGGTTCACAGTTACGCAAACCAACTTCACCAAACACATCCACATCGACTTCAAGTATTCTGACAGTTAATCCCATCTCACTCTGCTGAGCATATTTTTTAAGAGCCATGCAGCACATAAACCAGAACTCAGACATGTGGCCCTTCCATTCAGATATTGCTAGGAATTTACCAATGGATTTGAGTTTGCATGGGAGGCTACATATTTCAGTTTCTGCTTCATGCAGCTGTGGATGATTTGAGAAATTTCTATAGGTAGCAAGTGATATCACACTAACACTGACCACTGTATCAATATTGAAGCTCACTTGAATTTCATGAATAGGAAGTTTCATCTGCTTGTCTGCTTCCATATCAGATGTTAGAAACTAAACCCAGGAAAAATGATTTTTGAACATTGTTTTCAGTTTTATTTTCTGACATGATTTCTTTAACTAACTTCTTTACAAATGCAGGAAAATAGTCCATCCTCTTACATCTCTTACATCTTCTGCCTTGCACATTACAATGGGACAGCATGACAATGATCACACCTTGTGCTTTTACCAGGCTTATAATCACTCTGTTTCTTGGGCACACACTTACCTTGAGCAGTATTATATGCCCCCTTTTAAACATGGTACATCAATCAGCCCAATAACAACATTGTTGGACTGATTGAAAAAAAAAAAAGATGAACAGATTAGAGACAATTCTCAATCATTTCATAAAGGCACTTTTCCAAATCTTGAGTACATTTCATCTTTGGCTTTTTTATCTGTGAAAGCAAGCCATTTTGTTTATAATGTTTCTTTTGGGCACAAAATATACATTGAGCTTACTGATTACTGTCTTGTATAAAATACTATTGGCTCTCCAAGAAGGAAAAGGAATAGCATATTGTCTCTACCTTCTTTCCTGTGGAGTACAATAAAGCGTTTATTGGCTTTCTTTTTCTTTAATCAGCTTTTTTGTTCCTCTAAGTCTAAAAACCTTTGCCTCCAGGAAGGCCAGCCAAATAGCTTCAAGAAGTCAAATGTCTCAGATGAGTTAAACTTTCTTATTTCTGACATAAATTACGATTTTTAAGACTGAACAGATTAAAATCAGTAAAATGACCCCTTTGTTGGCTATAACTGACTGTTTTAGTAAAACGGCTCACTGGTGGGCCATTTTAATTTTTTATTTTATGAAGAAGATACCACTTTTGACTCAATGGCATGATGTGTACCTCTGTTTATCTTTGTGCAACCATCTTTGAAGTGCCATTGATGTCAGGATATACCATTATTTTAATAAATGACAATTTATGTTTTCTGTACAAAATGGTAACATGGTTAAGACGGATGTGAGCAGCTCACTCAGCATGAAAACACTAGCACTAGTCACTATTAAGTGCATTATGGGATGCAATTGTTCTTCTGGTTCTGTTATACAATATTCTTAAAGTGACAGTTACTATAATAAATATTGGCAGCATGCACAGATTTGAGCACCTCTACATTACTAATTATCACAGAATAGCAGAGACTTGGAAACTATAAATGTAGATATAAAGGGACTGCATCATAGGATTGCCAGGAAAAAGAGTACAAAATAAAGATACTGTTGAAAAAAGTTTAAGGGTGGCAAAAACTGAAGAGTACATTTGAAAGCAGGAGTGGTGGGAACAAGGCAGTGGAAGAAGAGGAAGACATGGTAGAGGGGAGAATAAAATTAAGATGGTGCTCAGCAATGGAAAAACTGAAGATGTAAGATTTCTGAACAGGCAGCATTAGTCAATCCTAAATGTTGAGTTGCAGTGGTACATTGATATGATAGGAAGATGGAGATAAAATGAAAAAAGACAGAATAAATTATAGATATTGTATAATTATAAGTAGTATGTATGAAAAAAGACATTCTGTAATTACTTCAGCGGCATTATTTAGTCACGTACATTGACTGTATATGTTTCATTGATCAACGATGCTCAAACTATGTACTGCTATTTAGTTATTTACTGTGATTCATTAATGTCAAATGGTAAAGTAAATACATGAACAGATTTGAGAGACAAAAATGAAATGATAATAGTTGATAAAAGTATTTCAAGTTTAAATCAAACTAAGAAACACAAGAGAAACAAGCGAACTACAAACAAACTAATAGAAAAATATAATAAGGAAGAACTAAGCTGAGGACCACTTGAATATAATTTATTAAGCACTTTCATCTCAAGTAAAAGAGTCTTCTTCAGAAGAAGTCTCTTTTACTTGAGAGGAAAGTGCTTAATAAATTATAAATGAGTGGTCCTCGGCTTAGTTCTTCCTTATTATATTTTTCTATTGGTTTAAATCAAACTAAATAACATTAAAACTGAAAGTAAACTATATAGAAATGTTAAATGTACAATGAAACAAAGGTATTGGACATGTCATGCATGATTACTTTTTTTTTTTTTTTTTTTAATAAATGGTAAGTGGAAAGGTGATGTCAGGCTGTGGAAAACTGATTTAAAGATGTGATTTTTTTTTTCTGTATTATCTCATACTGTTAACACAGCTGATCTGTAGGGTGTATATAATCTTTTGACCTTTTTTTCTGTAAATGTGAGAAGGGAAATAACATGGAGAAAAATGCATGAAATGTAAAATGTAAATGTATGCTTCGGGAAGCGAGCAAGTCATGAAATGCAAATAAATTGTACCTCAAAGGGAGCGACTTTCCTGAACAGTGTGAGAATGCAGACACTAATATGCAACCAGTTAAAGGATGATGTACAGCCTTGATTACTGGGGTAGTTCAATTAAACTATCAATGTCAAAACACTGTTCCATTAGACATGGGAGAATTGGTTTAGTTGCTTTTGTTGTGGGAAAACAAGAAAATAAAATAAGCTGATATGTTTGTTCTGAAGAAATCAAATGAAATGATGTAATCTGCTTATCTGTGGGCTTTTAAAACAGAAGGGATAACATGAAAGGTATAAAATATTTAAGTCTTAAGCTGGTCTTAATTTATTGTGGGAGACTCTAGGTCTTCCCTGAAAAAACACTACTAGCATAGTGGGACTAACCTGGTTAACATAAAAAGATAAATGAATAAAACATTTGTGTAAGGCCTTTGGAGCTCTGTATCTGCCTGTTTATTTTTATTAATTTGTCTAGCAGAGCAATTAGGTTCAGTAACAGGATATTTCATTAGCTGTAGATCAGCTTGTTCTTTACATACTCTGTGTATTGACTTTATATATATATATATATATATATATATATATATATATATATATACACACACACACACACACACACACACACACACACACACACACACACACACACACACACACACACACACACACACACACTTAGTGTAATTTCTCATTCCTCTCTATATTCTTTCTTTATCCGCACTGTTTGTTGTCTTTTTTAACTTTTAAGCTTTTTTAGTTTTGACTGGTCTTTATTATTTATGTATGTACTATTGTTATTTATTTATTTTATTAGATGAGGGTTATCATTGTTTGCCACTGTAGGTTAAGAAATTGTGGCTTCTGTTTTCAGTTAGCTAGCTCACTTGAACCTACCACCAGTAGAAGATATTACTTGGTATATTTGTCCTAAGCTAAATCAAGAGCAGCAGGTAGCTGGTGGTCTCCAGCCATATCCAGAGGGGTGGCATGATGAAAGCTGTGGGGTACTGGATAATGCTACCAGACTTCTCGAGAAAGTGTGTGTATATGTGTGTGTGAAAATAATAACTTGTTTGAAACATAGTTACTATGGAAAGGGGACATGTGAATACATTGCACTTCACTGAAAATATTTGTAGGGCCATAGTTGCATAGATACTTACTAAGCTATTGATCTGTGAGGATCTTAAGATCCTTACTTTCCCATGGTAGCTCTTGTGTTTTGTATACAAGTGACCCAGAGGTGGGCAGAACAAGGAGGTGTTGGTACATTTACTTTTTTCCCCTTTCCATAATGATCATGGGTGCTAAACCTGGGATGAAGTTACAGTTTTTCATCCATTCATCCAAATTACATTTCAATATAGTAAGGCAGGTATTTTGCTTTATGTGGAGTGAAAGATTATTCCATAGAAGAGGTATTCTCTGCGATACATACCTATCCTTCCTACATGTCCCTCCTGGACATGGGCAATCCTCACTAAATGCAATCTTGGGTATTGACTAACATTTCTGTGGTATTACATTGGGATGGCTAGGCTTAAAATAACCTCCAAGTTGATAGCTTAGTAATCTCCTATGATCCTATGATTTCCATTGTAAAAGAGATTGAGATGCTTTGAGTAGATATCCATTCTACTACTGAATTTGTGACTGTGTAATAAGTCAGAAAAGGTCATCATCATCATCATCAACCTCCTTTTCCCCATTTTCTACATGGGTTTGGGGTGTCATGTTAATTGTTGCCATCTCTCTTGATTCATTGCTACACTCCAGCCTTCTTTGCACTCATGCCTAGGTTCAAAGGTTCATATGTGTTTACTAGGCTAACGACCACAAGGGCCTTTTTAAGCCTAGCCATGCATCCCAAATATCTGACGAGTTCTGAATCCCTTGATAAGTGTAAGCATGGGCCTGGGAGATGAACCATTTACAGGTTACCTGTTTGAATCAGAGACATAGGTGTGAAACCAGGGATACATTTCTGGTTTTCTATCCAATTGTTCAAGTTGCACTTGAATTGGATTATGGAGGAACTCTGCTTCACATGGACGGGGAGCCTGTTCCATAGATGGGGTAGTCACTGGGATACATACCTATCTCTCCAGCAGATCCTATTTATATCACAGGCAAGGTTTAAGTCTTTAGAATGAATAATTCTGGTACTGTTTGTTTTGCGGATATGTAGGAGGTCCATCAAAGTGAGGTCTGACAATGACCTGTATACCAGGCATAGATCTCCCCCCTCAATAGTCTGTAGGAGACAGAATAGGGCCTTGAGGCAGTCTGCATAGGACATATTATCTATGCCCTGTATTCTTTTAGTGAGGAACCTCTGTGGATGTTCCAGTTGTTGGATATGCCTGGTTAGGTACATAACAAATTGGGAACTGTACTCAATCATAGGTCTGATGAATGCCAAATACAGTGAAACAATGACTTCCTTGCACTTAGATGCCATACCTTTGTTTATAAGTTGCACAACATAGAATGATTTCCTCACCATTATAGATATGTGATGATCAAAGGCTAGATTGCTATCTATGTGTGTGCCTAAGTCCCTGACTACTGGGTCAGTTCTAAATGGTGTGTTGTCAATATGATAGTTGCCAGGGATGAATGACTTCCCAAAGGATACTATTATGCATTTCTTGGCATTTATTTTTAGTCCATGACTATGATACCAGTTGTCTATCTGTGTCAGCCCCCCTGAAGAACATTTGCGTCAGTGTGAGATTCAATGCCAGCTCTTAATTTGCAATCATCTGCAAATTTAGTCAACCACAGGCTACTAGCATTGGCCTTGACTTCTGAGAAGTAAATGCTAAAAAGGAGCAATCCAAGGACTGATCCCTGAGGGACTCCACTTGTGACTGGCCTCTTTGTAGAGGTGGACTCCCCAATTCTAACTTCCTGGGTCTTGTCTGTGAGCCAGTTGGCTATCCAATGGGTGTCATACAGGTTTGTACCTAACCTCTTGATTTTTTTCAAACAATGCCCGAGTGGGGTATTGTGTCAAATGCCTTGGCCAGGTCAAGGTAGGCAGTGTGAAGAATTTTGCCCTCATCCATTGTTTTGGTGACCTTCTCAAAGAAGTCCACCAGGTTGAGTAGGCATGATCTACCCTTGATGAAACTAAACTAGGTGGTCCAGTGTCTGGAGGTTTACTTTATCTCTATTGATCATCTCCATGATAATTCTTTGTATGGCTTTATATATAAGAATAGTGAGACTTATGGGTCTTTAGTTTCCAGGGTCTGTAGATGGCTCACCTTTGTGCTGAGGGATGGCTGTTGCCTTTCTCCATTCATGAGGCACGAAGTCTGTTTGGAGGCTACAGTTAAATAGTAATTCTAGAGGCCCTGATAGGTTATGTTTCATGCTATTTAGAAGGCATCCTGTGATATTGTCCTGGCCCATTGATGCAGTGTTCTTTGTCTTAGAGAGAGCATTAAGAATCTGTTCCCTTGTGATAGTAGGGGGAGTTATATTTGATGATATTTCCCCGAGGGAAGGTTGAGCGAGAGAAAGCGGGGTAAAGTTGGAACTGAATTTATCAGCCAGGAGGTTTTCTATATCTTCTTGCTCAATATAGGCGGCTTCATTTATAATGAGTTCTGCACACAACTGTGTACTGCCTTTGAGGTTGCAGACATAGCTAAAGAATGCTTTGTGGTTGTGCTTGGCCTGGGAGGCCAAACGTACCTCAAATTTGGTTTTGGTCGACTTTATTTGTCCTCTGAGTTGTTTGTTTAGTTTAATGAGAGTGTTTTTATCCTGCTGGGTGCTGCACCTCCTAATTTTTGCCATGATTTTCTTCCTCCAGTTATACATCTGATTGATTTTGTGATTCCACCAATGTGGCTTGTTTGTTGAGTTAGTTCATTACTTCTTCCTGGTGGGTACAGCTGCCACTATACAGTGATTAACATGCTTGTACAGCATTTCTGTGAACAGTTCTGTATAGGCAGAAGTGTTCTCAGGGTTTATAAGGGCTTGAAATTTTGCCAGGTTCTCACTTAATAGCAGGAGGTTAGCCTTAGAATAGTTCCTGAATATTCCCCATTTAGACGGGGGTCCAGGTTTTATTTTTACTTCAAAGGAGACCATTTTGTGGTCTGACCTTACCAGGGAAGGCATTATAGTAGGGGGTGTGCAGCACTCTGCCATATTAGTGAGGACCAGATCCAGTATGGTTGCACTCCTGGTTGGTGTATTGGCTATCTGGTCCAGGGAGTTTGTGTTTACAAAATCCAGGAATCTCTGTGCATGTACATTTGATGTCATATAGGATTCTCAGTTAATAATGGTGTAATTAAAGTCAGCCATGACTATGGTATTGGGTTGGATGGTTAATGTTTCTAATAAGCATAAATACATGGTATGGGTTTCCTGGGTCATAGAGGGGGGACCTGTAGCTTGCAAGGAAGTGGTAATGGATTTTACGTAGTGTGATTTGAACATGGAGCATCTCAAGTGCATTGTTCTGTTTGACTAGCCTTGAAGTATATTTATTATCCCAGTCAAAGAATGCCTGTCGCAGATCTTTTTTTCACACAATCAATCCACCTCTTTGCTGGATGCCCTCGTTTCCCCTTACCTTCTTCCTGTCTGTACCAAATCTTCTTAACCAGATTATCTTCTGTTTTTCTGCACATGTGCCTGAACCACCATAATCTGATCTCTTTAACCTAATAAGTCAGAAAAGATAGGGTCTGTTAAAGCTCTGTACTTATGGCAGTGATTTCCTCTTAGCAGTCTGTATGATACCAAGAAGATGGACAGGACTTAGAAATGGTCTGCATAGTTTTTAAGATTTAAGCACTTGATTTTTAGTGAGAAAGCATTGCAATCCTTCCAGCTGTGACAGATGTTTCAACAGGCACATACCAAAACAGACAGTATATACACACTGATCAGCTTAATGAGAGCCAAGTACAGTGGAATGATTCCATTCTTTGACTGCCACACCATACCTTTAGACACAAGCTATGAAATGAAAAAAGGACTTCTTTGCAGTAGTGGATACATGGTAATCAAAGGACTGCAGAGGTTCACAGATCCCTAACTGCAGAATCAAGTTTCGGGGGGAGGGGTGCTGTCAATATGATAGCTACAATGGAAGTCATGCTTGCCAAAGGAGGGTATTATACATATCTTGGCATTTAGTTTTAGTCCATGGTTTTAACACCATCTGTTTATTTGGGAAAGGTCTTCTTGAAGGATCTTGGCGTCCTCTGGAGAGTTAATGATTGCACCAAGTTTACAGGATCTGCAGACATTACCAGTCATAAACCCTTAACATTTGAATATTTGCTATGATCTCTGAGAAGTAAAGGCCAAAGATGGGTGGTCCAAGGGCTGAACCTCGGGTACTTTACTAGTGACATGTCTTCTGGAGGATGTAGATCTGCCCACCCTAATTTCCTGGGTTCTATTTGTGAGCCATTTAGCCATCCAATGAGTTACATTGGGGATTTACATTTCATTGTGATAGTTTATCTATAATACATGAGTGTAGGGTGGTGTTGAATGTCTTTACAAAATCTAGATATGTGATGTGAACTGATTTGCCCTCATCAGTTGCTTCAGTAACCTTCCTCAAAGAAGCTGACCAGGTTAAATAGGCAGAATCTCCCCTTGATGAATCAGAACTGGATTGGGTCAAGAGTCTGTAGGTTACCTATGTCCTTATTTATTAATTCCATAATGATCATTTCCATTGCCTTACAGACGAGGCTTATGGGTCTATAATTACCCAGTGCCCTTTAACACCCCTTTTTTGTCAAAAGGGATGATTGTTGCTCTCCTCCATTCATGCAGTATGAAGCCTGCTTGGAAGCTGATATTGGATAACCTCTGTAGACAGTCTAACAAGCCCTAGATCAGGCTTACCAGTAGATTGAGTGTGGTGAGAAAGGAGCCAGGGTGCTAGGTCAAAGACTCAGCATTCTTAGTTGCCTATGTGGAGGTTATTCTGGGTGAGAATGTTGGAAGTAGAAGCATAGCTGACTACCAGCTCCCTGTGCTGGTACAACAAACAAGTGCCCCACCCACCCTCAACTCAAGCTCTATAACAACTTATCTTTGTGCATGGTTTCACTTTGTAATTAGTTTTAATTGGTAGGTTGGGTCTAACATTGTATCATGTGATTTTAATCATGTATAAAAGAAGTGTTATCAATAACAAATTTAGTTCTCAGGAAGTTCCATGTGATGTACAGAATGAAAGCTCTAAACTTGTTTAAATAAATTTTGAGTTTGGAATACTGCTGCCTCTTCTTGGTACCACAGAATTTATCAGTTTGTGTTTGGTGTATTTCTGTGGAGTATTCAATTTTAGCATTTCATTCTATTACTGAGCTTATCTTCCACATTTTAGATTATTATTGTTAGTCAAATGTACAAACACCCAGCTTGAAGAATAAAAAAAAGCACTTCACTGTATTAAGCCAATCTCTACATGTCAAAGATCTCCTTATTACAGTTAGATCCCCACACCCCCACCAGCTCTTCCATTTAAGAGCAAAAAAAACTGCTGTTCCTTCCACTAGCCTACAGAGCAACCAGGTGGCCAGGTGAATGAAACACCCTCCTCCTTCCTGCCCCAGCCATTCAGGTCCCATTTATGTGCCCTGTTCCCAGCCCTCATCCCCCACAGCACATATAACTATATCTATATAAAAAATTGCTTTTAAACTGTAGCACATTGCTTGCTACAAATGTAGCAAAGAGTTGCTACAGTTTATTTCCTGCATAAACAAATTGCTACAGTGCTGATGTACCAGTTAAAAAAAAACATTCTTTTAAACCATAGCAAACTGCATTCTACAAATCTAACAAACAGTTGCTACAGTTCATACCCTGCCTGCATGAAGCACTATGGCACTCATATCTTAGTTAAAAAATAATAATAATAATACTTTTTCTATTAAACTGTAGCAAACTGCTTATAGCAAACAATTGATACAGTTTAGACCACACAGGAAGCACTGCAGCATTCAGGTTTCACTGCAAATGCAATACCATCTTTTAAAAGCTGATATTGCAATAAAGAGAGAGATAGCGATCATGATGAATAATGGCTGATCAAGCCCACTCAGCTCTTGGAACCTGGGGCAGTTGCACCTTTCATCCCGCCCTAGCTAAGCTTCTGGTTGAAAGCCTGTTTCCACAACAGTAGTACAAATTCCCTTTATGGTTTTGCAGCCAGGTTGCATTTTGTGAATTGTTTCTTTCTTGCATTAACCTGCTGAGTACCAGTTATATGACTTTAGATACCACTCCTCTGATTCCAGTTTATCTCTTCCTTCACGGCTGGATGGCAGTAACATAATCCAAATCTCATTCATGCTATCAGGTCATTATATATTGATGACAGTGATGGGATTCAAACCCTGTCTGTGGCACCTGAGCATCACATGAGTCTTATCACCAAGTCTGGGTATTCAGTTTGGAATAAAGGTTTAAACTGAAAGCATCTGATGGTGACTGTCCTGAACTGTATTTTAGCCTCAAGTATCCCGATCTAACAAGAAGCATAACCAAGTACAATCCTGTGCAAGCACCTATGTAACAATAGTATAGCTGTGCAACTAAGTATCAAGGCATCTTATCAACCAGGTAGCATAGCTAGGAGGGATGAAGGGGCCAGCTGCCCTGGGTACAAAGTGCCAGAGGGGCATAATCTGGAGATGTCAGCTGGTCTTCAGTGTAGTAGATATTGCAGTTGTGGTCAGAACCGCAGACCTATCATTACTACAGTTTAAAATGAAAGCAGAAAGATATTTTATTTTATGTGCAAAGTTTTTTTTTTTTTTCAATTTAGAACCAGAATAGCCAGCTGCGCTGCTTCATCAGACTACTTGTATATTTAATCCCATAGCACAAATGTTTTCTATAAAAATGTAAGACAGTCTCTTCTAGGATGAGCTGATGTGGTTTCCAAGTAATGTATTATAAAATTGTTATGTATGTGTTTTGTATGTAATATTACAATGCAAACATTTCTTCCTGTAACTCATGACAAGCAAAATATTTTGATTATTGCTTGATTTAACATATTCTTGAGTGCTTTGTTTCTAAGTACTACTTGCACATACTATCACACAATCAAACACTGAATTGCGTTTATCTATAAAAAATGTTTTTCAGAACACATACTCTAGTTTAACAAATGGGCACTGTTATTGTATATATATTAACTAATGCTGCTGGCAAATTATTTTTGCCTTGCAGTCCTTTTGAGTTTGACCACTAAAATGTCTGTCATTAGAATGGCAAGACGCATTTCTGTGGACTGCAGTTTAATGTGTTTGAGTTCTACGTGTGTTCCGCACTAATGCGATTACAAGGAAAAGACTATATGCACAGGCAGTTTAGCGTGGGCAGCCAAACAGCAGATTTTAAACAGGTGAGTGGAAAACAGATCTTGTGGTCAAAAGGTTAACATGAAGATCACGAAGACAACAACTGAAAGATCAGGAACAAACTTTGGATTCTGGAATTGTGTGACATCACCACAAATCAGAATGGTATCCTTTAAAGAATAAGCACTGAACATGGATTTGGGTAAGGGGGGAGGCCTTGGGAATCCTGATGAAGTCAAGAGTTGTATGACCCTAGATAATAATCAATGAACATGTATTTAGGGAGTGGAGAAGTCACCCTAGGAAATGATGAGTAAGAAATTTAGGAGGGACGATTGGTGACTCTGGACAAATACTAAATATAATTTCTGTAGGTGGGTGACCCTAAAAATAAACAGACAATGGAAACAAATTCAGAAAATATGAGCAATAACCCTATGCAGTGTGCATCAAACTTGTATTCAGGAAGCTGAAGAGGACAACCGTTGAGAACAATCACTGAACATAAAGTTGGGAGGTGGGAGGGAGTCTAAGAAAAAAACATCTATTCATAAGGTAAAGATAAGGTAATAAGGTCATACGGTAATAGATGCAATATTGCAGATTTGGAGCAACATTGTTACAACATAGTATTTCAACTTTAAAACAGAATTAGTAGCCGTTGAATCATTTAAACCTGGAAAATATGTTGTATTAACTAAAATTTGTCATTTTCATTCACATTTATTAAGTTGTTCCTCTATAACAACTTATCTTTGTGTATGGTTTCACTTTGTAATTAGTTTTAATTGGTAGGTTGGGTCTAACATTGTATCATGTGATTTTAATCATGTATAAAAGAAGTGTTATCAATAACAAATTTAGTTCTCAGGAAGTTCCATGTGATGTACAGAATGAAAGCTCTAAACTTGTTTAAATAAATTTTGAGTTTGGAATACTGCTGCCTCCTCTTGGTACCACAGAATTTATCAGTTTGTGTTTGGTGTATTTCTGTGGAGTATTCAATTTTAGGTTTAGAGTAAGGATCAATTGATGGTGGATTATAGTGAGATAGTTGAGAGGAGGTGTATAAGTTGATAAGCTGTTTTCTTTTGTAAGGGAATACTTTTGTTTCACTTTATTTTAAAACTACAGCTAGCCCAGCAGAATATATAGAAAATTGACACCGGGGGAATGGGCTCCCACAGTATTAGCACTAGTCTGCAAGAAAAGATTACAAAGTGAAGTTGGCAAGCTAAAACTGCTAAATGGGAAGCACTGTTATTAACAGCAGGAACTTAAGGGTGCCTGTACTTGTGTTTTACTTTATTTTGCTAGCCCAATCTGATCTCTCAACTGTCCCTATTTTGGAGGAACATTCCCATTTTCAGGCCTGATTTACATCTGTATAGGATGCCCCTATTTTTGCAGTCATGCCCATATTTTTAGACTTGATTTACCCCTTCATACAATTTTTCTGAATCCCCCTCATCACATTTGATTTTTGAAACTGTCCAGTATGCAGGAAACCACACTGAATGTCTAACATACTAGTGGCAACAATAATTTTAAGAAGGAAGAGGACTTGCATCTTACATCTCCCTGTTCCTGAAGCAAAAATAAAATTTTGCAATAAAGTTCATAAAAGTCTTCAGATTTTACACAATTTCTTTGATAGTGTGATTGTATTTTTCCATCATTTCTGTCACTGTTTTTTAAACTTGTTTCTGAATAGTATTCCATATTCCATATTCCTACTGGAAGCTGGAAGAGTTATGTGTTATTTGGTATTCAAATGCTATGATAATTAGATGTCGAAACAACAAACAGCCAGCATAATAGAAAAAAAACACTGACCTATAAATGCCACACTCTGCATTAAATAAAGTGTTAGAGCTTTCATTCTATTAATACTTCAGAACTTCATCAGAGTCATGATCAGACATCACTTCCGTTACAATTAATTAAGAGAAGTGGTACAAAAAGTAAAAGGTTCATTAAAGTAAAACCATCCAATATTTCAAAGTAAAATAAATTAGTATGTTACTTAAAATAAAACCTCCTACCCACTCAGTCAATTACAAAACTATGCAGTATCTATATCACAACCCATAAAGCATCAAAGTAAATCAAAATAAAAAGTGGAAGATCAGCTATACCTCTGTTAATAAAACATTACTGAAACAGTGCACTAATAAAACTTTTAGGAAATGTATTTTTATTCAAACTTATATGTAGCATATATAAATTAAATTAAGTGATAAAAATCACACTTATTTTTGATGAATTCCTTTTGAATTATAAGTTAATATCTTAAAATGTCAATGAACGAGAACATCAGGATTCTAGAATGTCAAAAAAAATAAATAAATAATAATCTCCATGGTATCCCCAAAGTCTCAAAACAACCCACTAAATAAGTATAGTGGGTCCAAAAACAAAACAGTGTAAGAAACGTTTCTGTGTGAAAGATTTTCAGTCCATATATCTCTAGTTAATCACTGTATATTAATCAGATAAGATAATAGTAGTAGAAGTAGCAAACTTAAACTCGTCTTAAGTAAAAAAGAAATAATAAAAAAATATATAATTGGGCAGAATTACTAAGTATTCAAAAGTAATCCAAGAAAGGCAGGCAGTCTGTTTCCAGTTGAAAATCCTTTATTAAGTACACAGACAAGCAATCCAAGTAAAACAAAAATAGAGTAAAAAAAGAGATTCTAGAATATCCTAACCTATTTGTCCTCATGCTTAACACACTACTTATAGATATGTTATCATTAATACCTGGGGCAGCCATTGTATTAAAGAACATTTGCCAATGAAGTTCTTGCTGTTGTAAAAACAATCCCCTAATAGACGGAGTTGATTACTTTTTCCAATACAGCAGAAGAAAACTTTCTAAAGTCCTGACAGGTTTTTGAATGTCTACAAAACGCATTACTTTCATTACCCTTCCTAATGATATATGTATGCTGGCAAATCCTTATTTTCAAAGCCTCCTCAGTTTTACCCACATAGAAGGCAGGCCATGTAGCACATAAGGCTATATACACCACTCCCTTAGTATTGCACTCATAATGACCAGTAGCAAAAATGATCTTAGAGTTCCCTGTAATAGTAATGTGGGAACCAAGAGGAATAAATCTACACTGCTTACAGCCCCCACATTTCCTTATTCCACCATTTCCAGAAGAACACAATCTTTTGGAATCTGTACTTTTGAAAGTAGACTTCAGATTAATGTTGTTCTTAAATAACAAACATCAGGTCCGAATCCAGTCTGCCCATCAAGTTAAGAGTGCAAAACACATTCACTCAATTATTAAAAAATAACTTTTTAAGGGAACCAATGTCCCTACTATATTCCAAAAATAATAGCATTCATTAGATTGTTGTCACTAGTGTTACCAATGATAATACCATCTTGCTGCAGGAAAGATTTAAATCTAGTACTGTTCTCACCCTTGACCTGAACAACTATCTCATGGAGCAAGTTAGGAGGATAGTCATGCTGTACAAACATTCCCCTCAGAGTGGCCATCTCTTTATCAAAAACCTCATCCTCTGAGCTAATCCTAGTCATCCTTATCATTGGCCGTTTACCAAATTTCTTTTCTACCATGGGGGTGGCTAATAAAAAGGAGATAACTATTAGAATAAGTCACCTTCCTATAAACACTTGATTCATACTTCCTTTCATTTATATTTTTGGTAATCAAAATATCCAAGCAGTGAACAGAGACTGGGTTACTGTCATAGGTAAACTATAAGAAAAATGGTAGAAGTATTAATATAGTCAATAAAGGATGATAAATCAGCCTATCCATTCTGCCATATTATAAACACATCATCCAAAAGCCTCAAATATAGTTGGATCAAAGACCAAAAGGGGAAGAAAAATAGTGTTTCTCTCAATACCGTAAAACAAAATTTACAAACACTGATGTTGAGGCTACCCCCATGATTACACCCTTCACCTGTCTATAATATCCACCCTCATAAAACACAAAATTGTTCTTCAGTGCCATGTCCATACATTGATTGATAACATCAATGTTAGTTTTGGCAAAATTAGCCTCAAAATAACAGTTCAAACCAGTCTTATGAGGTATCACTAAAAAATAGATCTTCAATATCAATAGTAACTAAGAGGATATCAGCTGAAAAATAATATTTAGATAAAATGCTTAGAAAGTGCCAAGAGTCCTTCAAAATATGATCCTTGTCCTCACAGAACTTCTTTAGTATGTAATCAAAAAACTTAACTAATGGTTCAGTTTTGGATCTTGCCGGTGTAACAATCAGCCTAAGAGGGAGGTCAAGTATAGATTTATGAAAATCAGGCATTCCAAAAATAGCTGGAACTATAAGCTGTTCCAAATGTAAAAATGCCCTCATCTTAGCTGGTAAATCATAGGGAAGGAACAAGTCCTCCAACAACGTATTTATCTGATGATATTTATCTCGTTGACTGAAACTTTGGTAAAAAAAAACTCCATTATTCAAATATTACAGCATGTTTTGAGAATAAAGGAATTTGTTCATTAAAACTACTCTCCCTTCCCTTATCGGGTTTTATCACACATATATTTATGTCCTTGAAAATTTTATCCATCAAATATTTCTCATCTCCAGTAAGAATGTAGACCACTTTTTTGACTGCACCAAGCCAAAATGTCATTCTCATATAATTTTTCAAAAGGAAAATCGAAGTTAACATGGAAGGGTTAAATGTACTCTTCCTGCTTAAGTCATAAAAATTTCCAACCCTGTGGCCATTTGGTGGTAAAGTACATTCTAAATTAAATTTTATAGTAAACAATTTTAATTCTATTAACGTCAACCAAATTAAGATCTTTAGATGGAACAAAATTAACCCCCTTTTTAAAGAGTGAACACAACCCTGGAGTAATGCTCATATGGCTGCAATTATAAATTCTGAAACCATCAAAATCAACTACAATACCTGTTGGGGATTCCTCTGGTATCGATACCAGCCAAAATGGCTCCCCCAATAGTCCTGACATTTTGTACGACCACTGCTGTATTGGTTCTATCACTGATGTCCAATAGTGATTGATCTATAATTCCTTTCCTGCTGTCTCAGCTTCTTCTCCTCCAACCTCAGAGATCTCCATGGAGGATGCTGACCACCCCCCAAAAAAATCTCCTTGGAGCTTCTTAGCTTGATTGAAACCATAATTTGGTATTAGATATGCAGTCTTATTCTTATAATCGGCATCATCTCTAAGAATCTTCCTCTGTTTCCTCTTAAAGAATGCTTTACCAAATTCTTCTACACTCCTGAACACTTTATTAAAATCTTCTAAATATTCAGGAATAATAAGTGGTAATGGCCTCATCCAACTGCTTAAATTGCTGTTCCATTTTCGCCATCTCCCTGGTGTTGCCATGAACAATCAACTGCATATTCCCATTCTATTGAACATTTTCAGCAATTCATGGTGCAACACCAACCTAGACTTCAGACCATTCTGGTATTTGAAAAATCCACAGCCCCCTTGACTCTTATTTACTGTGACTACAGTCAAGAAAAAAAGTATCCCACTGTATTGTTCTAAATTTCCTCAGCAGCCTTGCAAAACTATGAATCTTAACAGAAAGGTTAGAACTCCGGTCATCATCCTCATTAACAATGTTGTTGACCAATGCACTAAAGTCATATTTGTGCATTAACCACTGACTGATATCAACACAATGTTCCCCACCATAATGGCTTCCATAGAGGCAGTAACATGCACAGTTCCTCATGGAACGTCAGAAGACACTTCTGCATATGATTTCTTCAATGTTACATCACCTTGTATGCTACTTTTAGTTTTACTGGGTCCACAATTAGATGTCCAGGTTTTAGCTGGATGTACCTACTTTTCAATGGTTTTTGTTCTTGTTTTCAATGTCTGTAGGTTAAGAGGTATGATGCCAGTTGTAGTCTGATACACACCGGGTTGGATAGGACAGCATGGTAAAGAGGAAGCTGTTTTACTTTGAGAATCCTGAGTATTTTTTGGCTCTAATGGTCTTAGAGATAAGTAAGACCCTATTCTTGATATTTATTTTTTTAATGACTCTGGTTTCTTGACACCTAGAAACATGGAGTTTGGTAAATTTTACATAGCTATGAACACATTCCCCCAGATGGCTTGAAGCACAGTGCAATACCCACTACATCAGGCCTGAGCACAGATGCATGCCTTAGTAGAATTGCTATGACTGGCTGAAGTGTGATGTAGCTGTTTGCAAACTTTACTTTTATTTATTTATCTTTTGTTGACAGGATTAGTCCCACTTGGCTACTGACCTCTTTTCATGGGAGACCAGAAGTGGTCTTTATACTACTATGAGAGATTTGACCAGGGCATCACAAACTTCCTATACTATTTTCTATAGGTGCCATGGAATCTTTTACTTCCACCTGAGCTATCACCAACTAAAGCAAATGGGACCTCAGTTTAATATCTCATCAGAAGGATGACACAGCAAGGAGTGCAGCACTCTGTTATGCTTCACTGCAGTGGCAGCAATTATCCTTCATGCACACAGTGTACATCTGAGGTGTACGCCCAGCTGTCAGTCTTGCAGAGTGTCTTAAATCAGTGCCTCCTCCCAACATAGGAGAGATGACCTCAGTTGCTTACATCCCTACCCAGCCAAGGCCTCCAGCAATCAGGCTGTTAATGAAACTCATGTATTGTGGGCTGTAGTCGGGGCTTTACTTCAATATACATAGATAGCTATAGTTTACTGTGCAGTTTTATTAACAGTCATTATGGCCACTGATAAAAATGCCAGACTAGATGGAACTGAATTAGTCTAACATCAAAAAGATTAGCATTTGTTACAGTAATGAGGATGGCTTTTCTTTTATAGTTTTGACTAACTGTAGTACCAGGAAAGAACTAACTGAGGTAGTGAGTGAGATGACACTGCATCTGCTTCAGGCTAATCAGTAGAAATAAACCATGAATTAAACTTTTTACTGAGGAAACAAAGGTTTAGGGCCTGTGTTTGTAGATCCCTCATTCTAAGATACACATGCACTATTACTACATGCTGACAAAACAGAATGGTACTAGTCTTTCATATATATGCAAGTCAATGAACAAAGTAAAAAATATATAATTTTATTGTTCACTATGGACTTACGAACAACCATAAAGGAAAAAGAAAGAAGGCATAGGGACTGAAGAAATACTTTCATATTATTACTCTGACACAAACATCATGCCTACTAACAGTGTGAGAAAGTTGATGTTACAGTAGCACCGATATTTTTAAAATGGTTTCTGGGCCACTCATCTAAATCTAAATAGAGTTCCCATTGTATATTTGAGAAGTGTTATCCACAGGACAATGAGAATGAAACTGGATTTATAGGGAAATATATGAAAGTCCAAAATTTCTGCATTGCAAGGTAATGTAACTCAGAAATACTATATATAGGTAAGGGAGATTGTGGTGTGGAAGGGTGATTGCTCTTTTTCCAAAAATGTTTTTTAGGTGTAACAGCATGTTTCACACTTTTATGTTAATGTTAATGTTTAAGGATCACACTTTGTTTATTTATTTTTGGGGGGAGGGGAGTTTTAGCACTCACTTTGAAGTGTTTTAAAATTCCAATTCACCCTATAAATAAAGTAGCTCTGAGGTCACTCATTTTTAGGGGTAATAGAAGATCGTAATTTTGACATCATTCATCTCTGACAAGAAGAGATTCCTCCCTTACCCTCGTGGTTCATTAGTGTAGTCTTGAAGTCAGCATTATGATAAGCTTCACTATTAATTACTAATGTTATTGCTATGCTGTTAAAACACATGACTAATGTTCCTTTGAAAAGAATAGATGTCTGAGGGGGAACATGGATGGGAAGGACTAGGATCATGTAGAGGGATTCGTAGAAGGTAGAATAAACACGATGATATGAAACAAGAAAACAAAGTAGAGCATGAATTAAAGGTCAGTAACAGACATTAGGAATAGTAAGGAAAGACTGGCTTACTTAAGCATGTAGCAGAAGAGAAGGTGAGAGGAAAAATGTTAAACAACCTAGGAAGAGAAAAGAAGGAAAAATTCCAAATGAATATTTCATAAAAACAGGAGACTGGTAACAAGCAGGGAAAGCAGAACATGGTTTGGCACAGGACAGATGGCTGGGAAGAAAAGAGCGCTGGGTGTTCAGACAGATGAAACACAGGAGCCAAACAAAACCACCACGCATCCACAAAAGGCTTCCTCAAATTCGGGCAAAGCTGCAGCAGAACTGTATACTGGGCATTTCCTCTTTATATTCATGTTTTCCCTTCCCTTTCATTCCCCATCACTGATTTGTTTTGTAACTAGTACCAAAAAAAAAAAAAAGAGAGAGAGAGAGAGAGAGAGAGAGAGAGAAATAGATTTCAGAGAAAATTACTTAAAACGTTACTATGCAAACTCATTTTTTGATATGGTATATATAACTATCCCTAGACTACAATAATGGGTTTTCAAGCATTTGGTAAAAAGAGTTCTTGAAGGAATCGGACTAGATCTGAAAATAAGTTTTGAAGTTCTTCACACCTAATACATTTTTGTAAGTATTATTCTCATTGTAGCTCCCTTGCAACATTATCTGGGTTCTGAAAAACAGACCCATCAAATCTGGCAACATCAACATACATATTATATTGCTTACACAATGCTTTCCCTCTGATTTTATCAGAGCATTTACATGACTGTGGTATGAATTGCATTTTTTGAACATACTTCCAACCTACCTTCAGGTTAGTTTATATATCTCTACATCATTTTTAGAGCTGATGATGTGATAAAAAATGAAATAGGTTTGATATAAACAACCTGTCTATACAAATACAGTGTATATGAAAGAAACTGTATTTTCATTAATAATCTGTAATCAGTCATGAAGAAAAATAAAACGGTTCAAGCTACAGCATAAACATCTCATTTGTATGATTAGATCCTCTCAGTAAAGGTGAAAAGGAATCAGTCATTTAACTAAATTGTCTTTACTTCCAGATGGATAGTTATTTATGTTACTACTTATATGCAAACAGCTGCTACTCTCACAAGTTCTAAGACTATAACATAGTATACCAAACATGCCAGCTCTTTTATTGTTCTCACACTGTGCCATCCCATGACACCTAAAATACATTGCTGGCTATTCCTGTTTCAGAAGAGAATGTAAGAGCTTCCTGATAAAACAACCCAGTCTACCTGTCTTGCTAAAGGCCATGTCATATATCCTCTACTAATCCAAACTTCCTGTAGCTGACCTTGTTCTATTCCAACTGTCTACTTTCACATTACCCTGTTTTTTATTGCACATACTGTGTACAGGTACTTTCATATTATCACAACCACCTTCCAAACATCTGAAGGTTTAACATACACTGTTGACAAACTGCAATGTACAGGTTGCAGATAATGTAAGTACCGAACTTTGTACTAACAAACACTGTGAAACACAACTATCACACATCGGTTATGTGTAAAACAGCTTTGGAAAGAAAAAATGTTATGGCACCCCAGTGCCATGCAAGATGCGGTTGTACGAACTGGTTTTGACCAACTGCAATAAGCAGCTGTCAGAAAATGGAAGTACAGAAATTTGGAGTAATAAACACAGTGAACAAGAAGTTTACTACATGTATTATGTGTAAAACAGATTGTTAAATAAAAAAATGTTAATAACAAAATGTGTGCATCAATGTAGTTTACCCATCGCTGACATTGTTTCACAAATACCGCGGGGTGCATCCCCGCTCTGTAATGGAGCACAAGGCATACATGACCTCTGAGGCATGGTTTAAAGTGTAAGGATGCACTCAATATGTTGGCATCACTGACAGTACAGTTCAATGAAGTTTTACCCCATGTCATGTAGGGGGAAAACCACCATTTCAGAAAAGGTTATAATTGTACATTTCCTGTCGGAAAATATTCATGGACAGATCAAAATGTAGGCTGTCTGTGGAAGCGCGACATACCATGTTATTCTACTTAAATCATTAAATTTGATGGCACAGAACCCCCGTTTCTTTCATTACCACCCACATTAATTGTCAAACTGTAAAGAAAAAGTAAACAACACTGGAAACAATCACATTTCTCAACATCACGTTAATAAATGTGTTGGCAACTCAACCACATGTGAATATTCCAAGAGTGAGTTGTTTAGAAGGTGGTTGCAGAAATACATAAGTACCTGTGCACATATGTGTGTGTGTGTGTGTGTGTGTGTGTGTGTGTGTGTGTGTGTGTGTGTGTGTGTGTGTGTGTGTGTGTGTGTGCAGTGGGGTTGTAGGAGTACAACCCCCACCCCAAATTAGGAAAAGTAGGAAGTTTGCCCACTGCAAAAAAAAAAAAAAACTTTAAAGGAAAATGGCGGTTGTTGACATTCATGGTTTTCTTTTTCTTTTTTTTTTGTATTCCATGACTCACAGTTATAAACCTCGTGATTACAATATGTAGCAGGAGTCCCTCAACATTAGTTTAAATTATACAGCTGTAAACAATTCTTCATAATGCTAGTAGAGATGGTACTAATTCACACATAAGCAATACACTAACATCAAGAGGATACTGTATAATGAACAGCAAGTGAGAAACTCTGTAGATGGATTAAAAAATGTTTTCTTAGTAACTACTCTTTAAAGCAGCTGAGGTTTGTGGGTCTTTGCAGTCTATGTAATGGTGAATGCTAAGTCTTGAATCAAGGAAGCAAAATCCCTATTATACACAATGGAAAAAATTACACTGAAAAAGACCAATAGCAGACAACAAATCTTGATCACTTGTGAGAACATGGTGATTTAGTCAGCAGACATAACATTTCTGAAGTGCTTGAGGTACCAAGGAAAATGTAGCAGAGTTAGTATTTTTGCACCCGGATGAATGTTGAACTGTGTTAAGACTGAGTAAACAGAGCCACAAAGAGAGGTGCAAAGAATGGCACAGAGGAGTGAGTGATGATAAAGTTAGCTGGGAAATTTAATTAGGCCAGGACTTTGTGCTGAATAACATTCATAAAACAGCAAACAAGGCTAGTTTAACAATTCTCTTGTATGTTTGCTCAAAACAAGCTTTACAACAGTAAAATGTATCCTTCTAAGTAACTTTATTAACATAACTAATTACAGTTAGTACTGTTGCGTAGAAGCAGATATACAATGTAATTAGACAGCATGGGTGAGCAGCATGTACAGTAAACAGATGATGACATTGCACAATATAGCCAATTTCAGATATGTACTATTGCTGTCAGGAGGCCTCGCTCAAAAAGATTATAATTAACATTTCAGGGAAGAAGTAGAATAACACTCAGTAATTAAAATGATACAGAAAGAAATAATAAATCAATTAAGCGCATACCTAGTTTCTTTCCACCATAACTGCCAACACATCCCCTATGTAGTACCACTTGTTTTCCTTTCCACCTATCCTTCTACTCAAATGCAGTCTTTGCTGGGCAGTATCTGTCCCACCATGGCTCTAGTACCTGTTCACGTTCCTGTTCTGTGAAGTCACTACTAACAGATAGAATCCTAACCACACCATCTCCTTTTGGTGGAAATCCCTGCTGACTAGTATAACCCACTGGTATATGATCCCTGTTTATTCTGAATAGTGACAGGTTTAATAATAACAACAACAGTAATAATAATATTATAGAGGTCAACAGCTGGTACATCAGTGCTTAGCAGGAAATAAAGTGTGCATGAATAAATACAACCTCAACAGTAGTGCTCATATGCTCATAATTATCCATTCACATATCCACAGGTTTAATGTATTGGCAACTGTTATTCAAGCTATTAGTCTTTTATAATATATTATAACTTTTTTAGTTTATATATTTCCATTTTTTTAGCTTTGGGAAATGAGCAGGAGATGTGTGTGCATGTGTGCGTGTGTGTGTGTGTTTGTGTGTGTGTGTGTGTGTGTGTGTGTGCGTATACGTGTCTGTGTGTGTGTGTGTGTGTGTGTGTGTGTGTGTGTGTGTGTGTGTGTCTGTGTGCGCGCGTGTGTGTGCGTATACGTGTGTGTGTGTGTGTGTGTGTGTGTGTGTGTGCGCGTGTGTGCGTATACGTGTCTGTGTGTGTGTGTGTGTGTGTGTGTGTGTGTGTGTGTGTGTGTGTGTGTGTGTGTGTCTTATAAAATCTTTCTTCCATTTTATATCTTTGCTTACTTTGTGATTTTAAGATTAGTTGTCCATATTTTTTTATAAAGTAGAGGTATTTAATGATTAGTGCTCATTTCTTTTGGCACCTGCACATCATCACATGCTTAAGTGATTCAAAGTGCTATTGGTGCTTTACCTGTGTAGGCAACATAGCATAACAAACTATATGATACAGGCAGGACAGGATAACAAGTCTGTTAACCTGATGATTTTCTTATACTGCTAGGAACTTCCATTTTTTTATTCATTATTTTATTTATCATTTATACTACTAAAATAGCAGTAGAAATCAATAATCATGTTATTCATAGCCTGACAATGCAGAGTTGCTATCTAATAGCTCGGCCAGTACAACTGATATAGTCCGTATTAATCAACAATTAAAATCACACCATTTCTCCCACTTCTCAGAAAATAACAGAATTTATTTATTGCATTTCTCTTTGCTTGTTCACACCTCAAAAAGATCTGCAGTAGGTGAAACAGCATTCTGTAAAGTGGCTTAAGGTATGCATGTAGTGTATGGGGGTTTCAGTGCCTTACACGCTTTGGTTGCCATAAAAGGTTTCTACGTCCCTATTACCTTATAAAGGGCAAAGTAGATTTTTTGGAAACGTGATGAATATTTTGATAATTGGGTTTTTCAACTGGGCTGAGACCCATTTTCAGTTTAGGCCAGAGAAGAAAAGCTCCACAACAAGCATAATTGTTAACATAAACCTTACTAAGTAAAATAAAATACAAATTGTAGGGCATGGCAAAATACAGGTTTCAAGGTACATAGCCATAAACATTTCAGAAAACAACCTCATGTGATTTCAAAAGATAAGGAAAGTGCATAACTGCTTTTATATCAAAATAATGTAGTATAGTATATACTGGCAAAAAAGAGTAAAAATGCAAAGAGATTTAAAACAAATTTAAGGTAGAAAGAGTATGTTGGTTAAATTAGTACTCAGTAGAAGTCACAGTAAGAGAGTAGAAGTTATGCGAATTATAAAGGTAATGCCTTTAGGGACTTGCATGGTGATACAATTACTAAGAAGTCCAAGTCAAAGTAAGGGTAAATGTATAAGGAACAGACTTTTATATAAGTAGATTACAAGGAAATTGAGTTATAATAAAAGATGGTATAACAAGATTTACAGATATAATAGTTAATGACCAGGAGTGCAGGGTTCTGCATTAATGACAACAGTACTATAATAAGAATCCAAAATCACACAGTAGAAAGAACAAAAACCAGGAAAAAAAGGTATCCACACCACCGGCAGAGACAATAATTCAAATGGCAGTTCACAATTTTCTTTATTCCAAGTAGCGAGACAAATATGCAAGAGTTCAAAGACAAGCGCTTTCACCCGGATCCTTTCCGGGCTTTTTCAAGTCAAAACCATGAAAAATCTTAAGCCAATGCTTAAATACAATTCTTAATTGGTCACATGTCAATCATTAAAACCTGTTTGTTTAAAAATTTTTTATAAACATTCGTTAAAAAACATTTAAAAAAACTTGTAGACAAGGGGACAAAAACAACAAAGGCCGGGGTGGGGCTGGAACAACAAACAACACTAAATCCTGACCTACCCCCAGCTACAAACCCTTCATATGCAAATCTCAACAACAGTGTAGAAAGCACAATGGCAATTCAAAATAATGACATTAAGGTTACAAAGGAAGGTAACTGCATGTTATATAGAAAACAAGACTTTACCATTTATAATTACACTGAAATGGTGATGAATGAGCTAGCATTCAGTATTTTTAACAAGGGTCTCCACTTTGTACCAAACAAGAGAGTGGAATTAGCCACCCTACTAGTTGATCTCAAACTGTTCACAAGGGGGCTTAACTTAAAACATTTTTTTAAAGGCAATTCTTTTAACAGTACAGGACCCATCAGGAAAAGCACTTTCAACCCACCCATGCACCCAGTAGTCAAAATTTATGAGGAGCTAATTGAGCAAGATTTACGGAACATTTATCACAAAGCAAGAGAACCTGTGCACACTAACATGGGCCCACATGAATTTAATTATATCGAAAGGCTACTACAAGAGCACATCAGGATTATGAAACCTGACAAGGGTGGGGGTGTGGTTTTAATGTATGACTCAAATTTCGAAGCACACATGCACCACTTACTACACGATGAGGACCAATACTGTTTAATTTCCCGTAATGAACACAACATTGCTTTGGCCAAAATTAAATATTCCCTTTCTGACTATCTTCTGCAAGGACGCATAAATGAAAAACTGTACAACTATCTTTTAGTCAACAAACCCATCACCCCAGTAATTTTTGGAATTCCAAAAATTCATAAAGGTAATGACCCCTTAACCTTCAGGCCCATTGTATCTAGTGCAGGAGGTGTAACAGAACCAATTGCCAAAGTCATTGATCACATTACCAAACAGTACATCTCAACTTTAACCCATGTATGTAAAGACTCGTGGGAATTTCTTAAGACCTTCCCCACTGAAAGGTGCCCCCCAGCAGCACTCATGGTTACCATTGATATTAAGGATTTATTCCCCAGCATTCCCCACAACGTTGGTTTGGATTGGTTTGGGGATTTTTTTAATATTGAAACCAACTTGGGGAATAACATCTCAAACCTTATAGTAGAACTAATGGGGATGGTACTTGAAAACAACTACATATTTTTTAATGGCGAACTTTTTAAGCAACTCAAAGGAGTAGCCATGGGTGCCTCCTGTGCAACTATTTACGCCAACGTAGTTCTGCATAGATGGGAGCAGGCATATATTTTTGCCACAGCTTGGGCACAACACCTTATTCACTATTGCAGATACCTGGATGATATATGCATAATTTGGGGAGGCATGGAAAATGAATTAACAGCTTTCCTACACTATATAAACACAACCACTGAATTTTTGGTCTTTACTCACAAGATTAGCAAAGATGAACTCCATTATCTGGATGTCACAATTTACAAGGACCCCCAAGGATCAGGATTTCACTCAAAGGTACACAGAAAACCCACCTTCTCAAACTCCTTACTACACTTTGATAGTTTACACCCCTTCTATCAAAAGAAAGGGATAGTAAAGGGGCAATTAATAAGAGCCTCTAGAATGTGCAGTAATTCGGACGATTTCCAGCATGAAATAAACAACTTGCACAGCATGTTTCCTGAAAGGGGATATCCTGAAAACCTACTCAGGACTCTCACGAACGAGGTGGTGAACAAAAGGGGCTCTCTATACGCCCCACTGATAGGTGGTTCTTCGGTCACGACTCACAAATTTCAAACAATAAAACCTAAAATTGATGACAACAGTAATGGTTTTACATACACTTTCTCGGAAAATTCCTCACAAATAGAAAATACAATTTTAAAATATTGGTCTATTTTGACAACTAATGAAGAGCTTAAAAACACCATCCCCTGCAAACCTAAATTTGTGAGGAAAAGAGGTCAGAATCTTAAACAGATATTCGAGAGGAGACCTCATACACAGGAAAACAGACAGCATCCTCACAAGGGTACCTATAAGTGTGGGGCTTGCAAACAGTGTAGTTTAATACTCAATGATTCACACATCTTTTTAAAAGCTCGTCACACCAACATTCGATCATCAGGGCATTTTTCATGTGGCACTAAGGGAGTGATTTACATAGGGGTTTGTGTCACTTGTGGCAGTTTTTATATAGAGAAAACAGAAAGAGAATTTAGAAGAAGACTATATGAACACACCTATGAAATAGAAAAAAAGAAAGAAAGCAATGCCTTCTTCAAACATTCCCTTGATTGTCCTAACTATAAATTAACATTTATGATTCTTGAGCAGGTGACTCCCAACATTAGAGGGGGTGATTGGGAGTCCACACTGGAATGTAGAGAACTGATATGGCAGCTTAAACTTGACGCAGCTAAATTTCCAGGCCTTAATGGTACCTTGAGCATTGGTTCTGTCTTAAGACTTAGAAGGGCCAGACTCTAGTAGAATACATGACAGTTTGTATTACGCTCCCCCACTTTCCACTTGACTTTATTAATTAGGGGGGTTGCTTTTCTTTGATTTCAACTTATTTATGATTTTTTATTACTTTTATCAATTAAAAAAATTTTTACATCAATTTACTGTCACACACGACCACATAAATATTACGAATTAAATTGGAAGTAACAGTTAGCTTATAAATTAAATTATAAAACTATAAAACTATTTAAACTTGTCACTGTTGCCTCCCATATTTTTCATCATTATGTTTACAAATATTGATTTGCATGGATATTATGCACTTCGCACTTTATGATGTATCAAAAATTAATGAGTAAATTATAAACCGTGCTAATACACGGAGAATCACAAATTTACAGTATTTCATACCAGTCCCAAATGCACAGTTTGTTGCAATCAACAATTTGTGTCTACAAGGTTTTTTAAATGTTTTTTAACGAATGTTTATAAAAAATTTTAAACAAACAGGTTTTAATGATTGACATGTGACCAATTAAGAATTGTATTTAAGCATTGGCTTAAGATTTTTCATGGTTTTGACTTGAAAAAGCCCGGAAGGATCCGGGTGAAAGCGCTTGTCTTTGAACTCTTGCATATTTGTCTCGCTACTTGGAATAAAGAAAATTGTGAACTGCCATTTGAATTATTGTCTCTGCCGGTGGTGACTATAATAAGAATCCCAAAGGGTCAATTAACTTCACAACTAACTAGATTAACTCAGATGGAAAGTAAATTTTTTTGAAAGAGGTGTTATGAACAATGTTTTATTATATCTGATATCTATTTGTTCTAGACTTGGCCAGCATAGTTTCTAAATAGGGCAATATTCTAACAATTTCTGGTTCAAGCTGTTCTAACAAAGTTCTTATTAAAATATTAGAGATGTCTATGTGAGGAGTAAGTAATGAGAGAATGAAGGTTGATTAGTACATATTAATTCAATTTATATTTAAAGGATGACCACTGCAACATTATTAGTAAGCAACAATGATTTTTTTTTTGAGAGATAGGCTGATATAAATGTGCATGATTTATGTTATGTTTATTCAAGTTTGTGTGAAGCTAGCAGAGACACTAGTGTATAGAAGAATTAGAAATTAGTTAGTGAGGTCACAGGTTTACTGCAGGGTTCTGCAAAGTAATATCTGACTCTGTAAAAACAGTCAAGAGTAATGTGTCATTTTTGATACTGGCTTGTATCTGTTCTTGGACGGAAGGATTGGCATCCCACTATGCCACCAAAGTAATTAATTTCACTTGTATTTGGGATAATATCTTATGATGATTTTTAATAAGGAGTATGTAGGACTTCTAGTAGTTATTACTAAACAAAATGGAGTTACATTTATTTGCATTTAAGATTAAGTGGGAGTCATACAACCACTTTTCTACTAGCAGCAAGCCCTGTTGGAGATTGTGCTTAGCAGCAGCATAGCCTTTCACTGTTCATAGTATAGCAGTACTATCTATGTACAGTACTGCATACAAAGTTCCTCAGTGGTAGGACATAGTTTTTACATAAAAACTAAATGGCACTGGAGCAAGAAATAACCCTTGAAGCACTCATTTATTTGTAGTAAATGCAGAAGAGAGTTGATTTCCTCATCTAACAATGGACTCTTTTAAAAGAGGTAGCTTTGAAACCATTGTATAAGTGTAAGCCAAGGAAATTTGGTCTGTTCAAATGCCTTTATGTCTTATTGTATCCAAAGCTGTGAAAGGTCAAGAAAAAGGCCAGCCAAAAAGTATTAAGTTTTTCTATACTGTTTGTCTTGAGAGAGAGATATGCATAACTCACTGAGTATCCCCTAAGAAATCCATGTTGGCAGTTATTAAGTAGGTTTAAGGTTATATATACTTTGCAAACCTCAACCTACTTTAAAAAACTAGGCTTCGCTGCACAAACCCTGCTTTATCAGTCCTTTGTCACAAACTGTGGAAATCTTTCCCTTCTTTTCTTAAAGATCATTTATCTTACCCCATTTTCTGCTCATAAATGAAAGCGCAGTCCAAGACTCTAGGAAAATGTAACTATGTCTCTGTTCGGTTCCCATTCAGAAGCCTGAAACATCATAAGCCTGAAAATCAAAATCCTGAAACCAAAAGCCTGAAAATTCAGAATCCTGAAAACTCAAAATCCTGAAAGCCCAAAATCCTGAAAGACCAAAATCCTGAAACTCAAAATCCTGAAAACACAAATAATGCTAATATGTCACTATAAAGACACTAATATCTGCCAACTGACCCTGACCCTAACCCTAACCCTAAGGTCCGTCACTATCGCACACTCACCTGACCAGCCCTAAACCTAACTCACTTAAACCGCCCCTAACCCCAATATTTGTCACTATTGCATACATGCCTAACCTCGCCCTAACCCTAACTCACTTAAACCGCCCCTAACCCTAAAATAAAACCAACCGCACACTTACCTGACCCCAACGTATGACCTAACACCACAGGGCTAACAATAGCAAAGCCACAATGACATCAGTATGTCTATTTTGTGTTTTCAGGATTTTGAGTTTCAGGATTTTGGTCTTTCAGGATTTTGGGCTTTCAGGATTTTGAGTTTTCAGGATTCTGAATTTTCAGGCTTTTGGTTTCAGGATTTTGATTTTCAGGCTTATGATGTTTCAGGCTTCTGAATGGGAACCCTCTGTTCATATAACTTAACCCTTCATTCCCTCCTTCCATGTACATACCTTACTCTGCCTCTATTTCTGATTGGGATTCTTTCACCATGCCAACTCTAATTTCCACTCTATATATAATGCATGTATTTATTGTGTTTTATGACTGACTATCCCCGGGATTCATGAACCTTGCGCCAGGCGCCACAACGCCAGACATGGCCGCCGAGCGATTCAGGTACGATCCAAACCCACGTGCATCAGCGGCGTACGCCGGAGTTGCGCTGCCTCCGGCGTAGGTATGTTAAATACCCCATGTGCGGTGTTGCACCATGCAAATGAAGGCAAGTAGCGATTCACGAAGTGGCGCAGGCGTAGCATAACAGCACGGCAATGTAAACCAAAAAAAACGGTTTACATATATCCAAACATGACATAGGAGTAACGGAAGGCTGCCAACGTCATGTGTCATAGTGGTGCAACATGGCAATGTGGAAAGAAACCGAGAATGTCAAAGGAAAACATGCAGAAAATGTAAATAACGACATAAATGTTATGTACGCAAAAATCACAGCAGAACCCCAGGACATGTCCGCGGAAGGTGAGGAACAATGAAGTAATATGACAATGCCATAAAAGAGCAGTATAAGACACATCAGCATCACAGCCACAATACACCATAGTATGAATGGAAAGCCACAACCACAGCCCAAGGGTTGCCAAGGAGTGGCGTCGGTGTCTGGTGCCATAACCATGTATTAGTAGTCAATGCCATGCAAATGAGGCAGATAATACTGAATCACAAAACCCCCGCCGGCGTAAGGCTGCACCAAACGGCGCAGCGGTAAAACACCGAGGAGTGGCCTAGAGGGAATACCTGTCAATCGCAGAGGGGTGTGCCGCTGTAGGAGGAAGCACATTGGAGCCCAGCAAACCTGGGCTGTACAATGCACATCACAGCATCAGGACCGGCGTGTGAGGAAATAGATGCGCTGAGAGTATACAATGCGCGCACAGATGCATGTGCACGAGGATGACTACGTTCCCCAAACCAGTCATGTGGCGGCTGCCCGTCAACAACCATGGATACAGGAAGGTGATGCGGAGAATATGAGGAAATCGCGGAAGCAGTGTAATTGGAGTCGTAATGAGCAATTAACACCAATCAACCGACGAAGGGCAATCGGCGGCAGCTGACAACTCTGCATGCAGAAATCTGCAAAGCGGGAAAGGGAGGAATATGAATGCAAAGAAAGTAGTGGATGTTGCAGAAATGCAAAGAGCGAAGAACCGATACAGCACAGCCAAGGAGAGAGTTAGCATAACGGCGGCAGACAAAATGCATGACATGTCATGTGCCTGCAGGATGCATTCCGTAAATAGTAGGTGCAGCGTGCAGAAACAGTAAAGTAAGGTGTAAAGCTAAACCAATGCAGGCAAGTGTAATGTAACACCAAAGGCAACAGCGTTGCAGTGCCAACGGTAAAACACGGTAGATAACCCACAGATACGGCAGCAGACACACCCCCAACGACATCACCGAGTATACAGCACAACACTATAAAGTGGGAATGCACACAACACACAGCGAATTCCCAACGCTGCCTTACGGTGTAAACACACGGGAACTTTTAAAATGTATATGTTGGGTGCTGCCATGGCCGGATGCATCGGCATGTGTTAGAGACAGACGGAGTTGCGGAGGAGGGTGCCGACAACTACCGGAGGCCTCAGAGGAGAAGGAGAGTGTTCAGACCAAGGGTGACCTACCAGGGGCTGCAAGACCTGGAGATAGTAGAGCGTTACAGGGTGGACAGGGACACGTTACAGCAAATAGTGGAGCTGTGCCGGCCAAGCCTGAGAACAAGAGACAACAGAGCAGAGCCCATCCCAGTGGACACAAAGGTATGTGTAAGCTTGCGAATACTGGCAACAGGTACCTTTCAAAGGCCAACCAGGGATATAATGGGCATCTCACAGGCATCAGCATCCAGGGTACTACACCAGTTTCTGGATGCCATGTTACGACATGCCCATGAGTATATATACTTCCCCAGATCTCAGGAGGAGTTGGCTAGCAATATCGCCACTTCCACCGTGTGGCACAATACCGGAGGTACTGGGTGCGATAGACTGTACGCACATAGAAATCAAGTCACCACCGGTGAGCAGGGTAGACGCTACATAAACCGCAAGGGATTCCCCTCCATCAATTGCCAGGTCATGTGCAATGCGCGGGCATTATCATGGATGTGTGTGCTGGCAGCCCTGGAAGCTACCACGACTCCCATATCTGGCATGCCTCACAGCTGTATCAGGTATTAGCCAGGGGACATCACACAAGGTCACCTTGTGGGGGATGCTGGCTACGCATTGGAGCCGTGGATGATCACACCCATCAGAAATGCACACACACACATGCAAGAACGCCATAATGAGGCACACGCACAAACCAGAATAATCATAGAGCGTGTGTTTGGGATGTTGAAATCACGGTTCCGGTGCTTGGATACATCTGGTGGAGCCTTGCAGTACTCTCCAGGCACATGTGCCCACATATTCATAGTATGTGCTATGCTACATAATATGATCCTGCGGAAACAGCTGCTGCAGGGACGTAATGGTGTAGGGCCACCAAGCCCGCCACAACTGCCAAGGCAAGCACAGGCACAGGGCGTTCAGCGCCAGGAACACACTGTGCCAGCCCCAGTAGGCAGACGGAGGCGTACCCAATATGCCTATGCCTTGGCAAAGAGGGAACGTATAGCACATACTCTGACAGCGTAGGCCCCATGGACTGACACCTCCCTACCTGCACACACAGTGAAATGGATGGCACACAAACATGTCCGCCCGTAATGTGTACTGTATGGGCGGTCCCATGTGTGACTCCAACATAGGTAGCACCCAAACACTGCACAACCAACAGCCAGCGGAGCATGGAACGCCAACACCTCAACCGCATGCGGGTCCGACAGCAGACGGCGTAGCCGTATGCTGCCACGTTCGGCGCAAGGTGTCTACATATGTACATATGTGCATACACAAATATGGAGATAGATATCATTACACACGTAGAAATATATGTACACATACACAGATATAAAGTACAACAAGTTAAACAGGGAATCACAGGGATGCAAGGTTACAGATGCAGTAAGATGCGAACTCTCAACATAGTAAACATACTGAACGACAACCCGACTATCCGGGAGGGTGGACAGAGCAGGGAACGCCACCCATGGAAAGGTCAACCCACCTAAATGCATATTCGCCATTCGGGATGATCGCCAGGCCACGATACAGTAACAGGACATGTGCGTGTAATATTCTTAGGATATGAGTGCGGAGGTAGACACCGCCGCTGGCGATGTGGTCAACGTAGGTACTGTGTGCAACCGTCCCTGCGAAAGCGGCAGTATGTCTATGTGTGAGGTGAGGGTGTCGTGTGTTCCGCTGTGCCAGTGTAATGTGTGTGACACTGTAAAATGTGTATGTAGGTGACATGTGACAGGCGGAGTGGAATAACATGTGTAGGCATACAGTATAGGAACCACAGGCGTATGTATAGCAGTACCCACAAAGTAGTACTGAGAGCTCCTCACTGGCTAGGCGTGTGGCGACGTAAAACGATGCAAATCGAAAATGTCCCAGAATGTACCACAGGAGTATAGCCAACATGACATGCAAAGTACGCATGTACAAACCATCACCGTATGTATGGCGCCGACATGTTAATTCCAATACGATATATCGTTACGCAGCAATAGTTATGTACCGCGGAAATACGCATGTGCTACCCGGCACCGATCGTGGACACGTATCGTCGCGTAAACACCGCTGTGTGTTCTACGAGTGTTAAACAAGCAATCGCCACCCGAATAGGTGGCAACCGGTAGCATACAGGCCGTCCCAACTACAGGACCACAATGACCGTAAATATCCGTGACAAAATGCCAAGGGATAGTCGGCACCTACGAACAGCTGCAGATATACTACCGATGTGACGGAGGAATACATGCAGGAAGCACACAAGCAGGCGGTACCGACAGCAGGCGACATCAACAAAACCTACACTCCTAGAACAACAGACAGGTAACTTGCAGCTCCCCAGGCAGGGATGGAGCACACACAGAAGCATACCGTGTATGTACAAATGCAAGGCCCACAACCCGTACCCGTCACCCACAGCCGCGATATACCCCATCGCACATATCAAACGGTTACAACCCGAACTAGCAACAAAAACACACAGGCAGTTAATGGCAGCGGCATACCGCAACATCCAGCGTGGGAACCACTATCAGCAGCGGATGCATACCTGCATCCATTGTGTACAGGAATACAAGAGCTATGTTACACATCAGAATGCAAACGCCATCGACAGGCGCCCGGCAGGACACGGACACCCACATGTGGAACATAATACCATACCCAACACACACAATCCATGGCTAACACCACAGCCAAATGTACCTGGCGCCACACATAGCGGTTGTAGTCACACATAATATAACACAATACATACCATCCCCACGAAGGTAGTGCAGATAACCAACGCCCAGGCGATGAATGAACCATGCCCTAGTTCCGGCGAGTACCGTCTGAATGGAGGAGATGCACAGGTGATATGCGCATAAGTACACACCGAGGAACAGGTATTGGTGTGATGAACCCACATGCCGCAGGTGACGGCGGATATAAGGAGGACTCCCAGGATGGTCAAACTGTATGTTCGTACCGAACAAAGGCGTTATTCCTACAGGAGGCCATCACTTGTCAGTAGCGAGACTCAAGCGCAATACGGAAAGCAATACAGGAAAGGTATGTAGAACCCACGAGATGTACTGGTGTGTAACGCATGATATGTATGACGAATCGGCACTGTATGTGAATGGTGTTTGTCAGTAAAGATACCTGTCCATAAAGCAGAGAGTGGTGAAAGGTGGTTATGTAGTGTTAACCTGCTGAGTATACCAACCACTGTGGACACCGTGTGCACAGCAGTGGGACATCATGTACACAGCTGGGATAACCCAAGGGGTGCCATAGTGATTTAAAACACAGAACAATGCCACCACCCACGCAGATGCTGGCAGTGGATGTCCAACAATGAAGTGCCACAGCAGGGGATAGGACATGTATGTATAGTGTCACAGCACACATGTGTATGGGCAGATATTGTCGATGTCATACGTAATGTGTGCATGGCGTGCACGTATGCCTCGCAGTAGGGGTGACCATGTCAAGTATGTATAATGTAAAGCTATCATGATGGATACGTTCAGACATTATACACAGTATCACAGGCATAGCATGCATGATGGAGGTATGGCCTAGTGTTATGTACATTAACAGGATATGTATGGCCTGCAGATATGGGACAGAGTAGTAGCAGAATAGCCACCCAAAATGGAAGGAACATCAAGTAACCATGTCCAAGCTATCTGTAGCAGGTGCAATGTGTGCAACAATGATGTCTGGCAGGTCCATGTGTAAACACATGTGCAATGTACACAGTCGTGTCACCCCCCCATGGTACTGTCAACTGGACAGCAAAGGTGGATGTCAACTGCATGTCTACACAGTACTGCTGTTGTGGTGGTCCCATGTGTATGTGTCACCCTATCAGCAAGGGAGCTATCACATGACCAGTGCCACAGTGTGTCCCTGTGGGATGTGCACAGGACCTATGTTCTACAGCATGGTGTGTGTCTAGTCTGTGTAGGTAAACAGAAGCCCAGGCTAAGCAATGTGGCTTGTGTGCACATATGCATGAGTGCTTCATTCACCCTGCCCACTGCAAACGCCATGTAGGAGTACTACATGCATCAGTAATGCGGAGGACATGGCCCATGGCAGAGTACATGACACCCCTGTGTAAGTGGTATGCAGATGAGTACAGATGTGTTCCCGTCTGTCATCTGCATATGTAAACTGTCTGAGCCTGGTATACATCGCAGCATGACTATACTGTGACATGGAAAGTTGTAGCCATTGTGGAAGGCACACCACAAATGTGTTATAGTAACCCTGCCCGTGTGTAGATGTGTGTATGGCACAAGTACAAAGGCTACCAATGTCCCAGCAACACACATAGTCCAGATATGTGTGGCCCTGCAGATGTGTACCCACGCCACAGTGGAATATGGCAACCACAGCACCATGTGGGGCATGTGTGTGTACAGCAACCATGTACAATGTGATATGCATGTATAGGGACAGTATCCACGTGATACCCAGTGGATGACTGTCGCTATGCAAAGGTGATGTGTATGCACCATGTGTGATGTATCTGACACAATGACATCTACATGATATATCTGCCACACCGACACCTGTATGGTTGTTAGCAGTATGAGCTGGTGGAGCTAGAATGCTGCCAGGTATGTAGATGTGGGACATGTAGACATGGACATTACTCTGTGACAGCATGTTGTGTATGTAAGCAAATAGTGAACATGAGGGGACACATGACTGAGGACTGTGTAATGCCACATGTACCTTACATGTCGTAGGTAGCATGATATGCTTGCACCACTGTGTGACCTGTCCAGGAGTCACATAGCCTAACATCCTGAGACACAGGGTATGATGTGATGGTGGATGTGTACATTGCCAATACCAGAATGTGGAATGGTGCTGAAGGGCAATGTGGGGATAATGTCTGATCTGTTACCCTCTGTACTACACCAACCACCCATGCAATGGTATGACAGGTGGCCATCATGTGGAAGTGGTGTGCTGTGGCACACAGACGCCCAACAAGGGTGCCAGTAAAGGCATGGAAGTTGTCAATGAGTGTGTGAAGCATTTATGTGAGGATGTGCCCCAGTGCCATACTGAATGGTGCAGTCATGTCTGTATGAATGCAGTCCCACACGTGCAATGCACTACCACACATGTGTAGTGTGATAGATGCGGTGGTGTGGTGGTCAAGGTACACAACGTCCATGAATGGGCTAGCAGTTAATTCAGTGGGCTGCTGCAGAGACACATAACAACCAGTTTTGCGGGATATAACAGCTATGGAGATTGGAGGTGACATTGGGACAGTGTCCTAGGACATAATGTGTGCATGGCAGTACCATGTATGTGTCCACAGGGACAATGCGATGTCCATGTATGGATTGGAACCCTGTAGTGAGTGAGAGTGTACATTATTGGTAGGTATCCCATTGGCTGGCATGTTGCCAACAACATCTCTGTCGGCAATGCCTGGGTGACTGTCGTATGCTACATTGAATGTGGATGTAGCCAAACAACACAGACATACCACCACACTGCGTTAGGGCCCACACTGCAAAGTATGGTGGTCATGTGTAGGTAGCTAGCTGTGGAGTATGTGATGGACCACGAGGACACACCATGACTGTCAAGTGATGCACCACACACATTTGAACATACCCACCGTGCAACAGCCTGCACATGCGCCCATACAGCACATGTGCATGGAACATGCATACCACCGTGGCATCTGTGAAAAGGCCAGTACCACCATGTCTCTGTGTGGAATAGCATGGTCCCTACCAGTGCGTACATGTAGCGGAAGTGCATTGTGATATGTGTCAGCATAGTCATGTATACTGTCCGTCTGCCAGGGTGCCATGCCATTAACTACCCCCGTCAGCAGATGTTGGTAGTACCGGCTGTTGAGCACATGTACCATGTATGCTGCAATGGGTGTGTGTCCAGGGTGTGTGTAGCAGGGCCGCAAAGCATATATGTCCATCAACCAGAGGGGGGATGTCTGTAGGTATAGCACACAGACACATGGAGGTATGGTGCATGCCAAGGGTAGTGTAGGTATGGTATGTCTTGTTTAATGTGTCACCCAGCTATGTGTAGTGCATGGCCAAGCATGTGTGGGTACATGGGAGTCCATACTAGGGAAGTGCGTGTTGCTGTCAGCACATGGCAGTAGCAACTGTCCGAGGTGCAATGTACAGTATGATAACACAGCCAGCATGTAACCTGTGGTGTACAGTGTACTCACCGTCATGTGTCACAATGTGTCTAGCGGTCACAAACATGGGTATCCGAACATGGAGTACCTATGATGCATTTGTCTTAGAAAAACATACAGTATGTGTGTAAATCGCTGTGTGATGTGGGATCCACTCACCTGTGTGTGTTGCAGTCCAGGTATGTGCCTGGGAGGTATGATCTGTGTACAATCTGGACTGGCAGGTGTGCTCTGTAGAGCATGGAGGCAGGTCCCAGGCACCGCAGATTAATGTCAGGCATGCCTTACTGTGTGTGCAGTGCTTGTGTACAGCACAGTGGGGGGTGCAAGCATTGTCACACATCACTGCATGCTGTGCCTGCCTGTGACAGCCCTGCTGGTGACAGACATGTGACACTGCTGCAGAGGCAGCATAGCATGTGAAGATGTACATGTGGGCCCCACACCCTAGGCAGATGTCCGCAGGTCATGTGTGCCACAGTACTGTGGTTGACCATGACTGTCATACTGGATCAATACCACATGCCTGCATAAGTACAGTATGATCATAGTCAACAGTCGCAGTGACAGAGTAGGCAAATGTACAGTATCCCTGTGTGCAGACCACTGCCTACTGTACACTCGGCTAGACACACACCCAGAGGGTGAATACACCATTGAGCCATCAGATGTCCCAGTCCACGTAGCCTGTACAATGTCATCACAGGGTGGTCACAATAGCATGTGGTAAGACAGACATGTTGTACCAGGTGATGTGTCATGTGTGCATATGTTGACTTGCACAGCCGTTCACATTTCTGCAACATACTGTTACATGATGTGTGGAACTGCACTGTGACACACAACAGGGCCATCTGACACAGGTGTGTTGTGAATGGTGTAACCCATGTTCACACAGGATACACACTGCTGCTGTTGGCAGCCATGCTGGTGGCTACCAGTGGTGTATGCAGTGGTCATACAGACATACTGCATACAGTGTTCATGCAGGGATGTCCATCCTTGTGGATGATGTGTTGCTACGTGAAGGTAGGTGTGTGTTGTGAATGTTACACATCCAGATGACACCATCTGGTGCAGTCATGGTCGTCGACAGCATCACACACATCCACAGCAGTCAGAACCCTGTCCTGAGAATGTGTGTCAGTCACCCTCGTACTGTGTGACATATGTGCACATGGCAGAACAACTCCCACTGTCATCTAGGATGGCTATGTGATGGCTGGAATGTGCCGTGATAATGTACAATGCTGGTAGCCCAATGAAGTACTTGGAATCAGACACAGTACGCCATGGCTGCCATGTAAACCATGCACAACAATGACTGTCTGACAGACACAAACAATGCGTTGACATGTTGAACATGTGCACATGAGAACTCCCAATGAGGTATGTTGCACATATCGATGTACAACTGTCATCTATGGCCATAGCATGGGTGCAGATGCACATACCCCACAGGCAGTACCACGTGATGCAGGTAGGGGGCATTGCAGGTGCACATGTGACAGTTGCTGTACCGCCACATGTCCTGCATAGCCGTCATGTAGGGGTAGTAGTGGCATGTGACTGATGGACATGCCTGTACATTTGACCATGTCCCACAGGAGATGTGTTATGTGTGTACAACATGTGATGTGCCAACATCAAGCTGTGCAGTGTATGGCCGCCAGTGTACCTGTATGACTTGTTCTGCGATGGGTGCAAAGGCACATAGTACTGCATTGCATGCCCACAAGCCCCACACAGGTGCATAGCCTGAACATACAATACAAAGAGGGTGTGGGATGATAGCAACCCACAAGAGGAGATGGGTACGGGTGGCAACCCACTACCACATCCGTGGGTATGGTGTGCATGTGTATGACACATTAGCACCTGAGAAGCTAGCAGTACAGCAGTACAGGGTTGCATGCATATATGTTCAACAATAGCCCTGTGTGTCCCACCACTGGCCCGTGGATAGACAGACACCAACACAATGTGCAGATATGATATGTGCACAGCACATAAACGATGCCTACTGTAGAACAGGCAGACTGTGTAGACATGTGCACAGTAGTTTTGCGCCAGCCACACTCAAACACGTTATGTGCCGAACCACACCAATAGTCCAGGCCATGCCAAAGCTGGACGTGCATGCATCTGTGTATGTACGCCTGTGAATGTCTCCGGCGTAGCAGTATAGCTGTGTCACTGTTCTTCACAACATAATGAATGGGTTGTATGTGTGACGGGTGCGTCATATGTGTAAGGTCAGATCGACGATACCATCAGTGCCCCTGCTATGTGAACATCCCTGTCCCCATACATGGATACCTATGCTGTGCCCAACATCACGTTTCCAGAGGGAGGGATGGCGGTGTGTAGTGCACCAGCAGACATGGGGGTGGCAGCAGGCACTGGATGTAGACATATGTGGTACCCACGTCAGTCCAGGCAACCATCCATGTGCACGGGATAGCAGTGTGTGGCCACATACAGCACTGTGTAGATCAATATCGCAGCACATAGCACCTGTCAGGGTTACAGTGTATGCATGGGTGTGTGATACCTGCATGCACCAGACACAGCCCCACCAAGCAGCGTGCAGCCTACCTTGCATAAGGCCAGTGTCCACACCATGGTGATAGACATGTGTAATGTCCAAATACACATAGCAATGACATATGGAATGGACAGCCACCCTGCCAATATCATTACCCCCCAGGTGGATCACATCCCAGTGCCATGTATGTGGCATACCCTGCCATACCATGCAGCCCTGCCCAGCAAGGCTGCATGTGCTATCACAGTCCTACATGGTGCGATGGCCAAAAGGCACTGTCACTATCAACCATACACAGCAGTAATGTTACGGTGATGCACCCTGTGGTGTTACAGGTGCTGTGTGCTGCTGTGGACAATGTGTGTGTGTACATGCTATGCATGACATTCCCTGCTAATGTGGCATGGTTACACATTGTCCCATGTGTATCACATGTGCAACACAGGTGAGCCGTGGAAAGTTGTTCAACACCCATACAGTGCTGTGTGGATGTACATGGCACAACACATGCATGTGCAGGTGTCCATGTGTATGTGTACAGTGCCACTGCTGATGTTCATAATGGCCACGTACGTGATGTCTATTGACATATAGACAGCATCCAGGTGAACAGTAGAACTGTTGTCACAAGGGGACCCGTGCCAACTGATATGGACACAGGTGTAGACAGGTACACATGTCCACAGCAGGCTAACATCAACATGGTGCGTGTACAGTGTGATGAGGTGACACACAGATATGAAATGACACCCACTGCTCAATGGTGTGACGGCAACACATTGGCTGTATCACTGCCATGATGCCTTGCAGAGATTACTGTGCAGATGTTGTACATGTCATAGCAATGTATTCCCAGCAGTATGCCAGAACAGCAGTGTAAATGTGACCTGCCACCATCATTATGTCTTACAGATAATGCCACGTTCCCGGCTGCCTGCCTTTAGCCGACAAGAAGATGAGGTAATCATACCATTGTTACACGACAATTATGACATCTTATTTAGCCATGTACCACTGCAGGCACAACAACGTGAGGAGATGTGGCAGGATATGCGCAGGAGGGTGAACAGCCTGGCGGCCACAACCGCACATATCAACAGATCCGCAGGCACTGCACAGACCTAATCCGGCATGCGAGACAGCGTGCCGCTGCAATCGCCAGACAACAAGGTGGGACAGGTGGTGGGCCACAAACCCAGCCCCCACTCACAGCCACGGAGGAGCTCCTGGCCAGTCTGGGGACACCCATGGAACAACATGCTGAAACCCTCGCGTCCATCGTGGAGGTGGGTGTCTCCCAACCAATGAGCTCGGAGCTGCCTGGTAAGTCAGTGTTGCATGTCTGTATGATAAGCGACGTAGGAGTGGGTGTCGTAGTACAACACATAATATAGCAACACATGCCAGGTATATGGCCACACAAGATGCATACTACAGTATGCTATGTTGTGTTAGCAGACATGTGCATAGCACATGCTAACACAGGTGCATGATGTGACATGCACAGTGCTCACTGTAGTGATAGTAATGGATAATGTGTATACCTTTGTGTCATCCCTATACAGGTACGTCTGGCGTGTCGCAAAGACAAGGGTCTGTTGCAGGTAAGTCTGTTGCTAGTAAAAGGCATGATATGGTGTATTGATATTCCACATGTGTCCAGGTATGACATGCACACCTGGGTGTGCCCCAGTCACGGTATACAGGTTGCACCACCCGACACACACACCACCCATGTACAGTAGATACAACCGTTAGTATAGAGTGGCATGACACCACATAACCTATTGCTGTGATATGTGCAGTCAGCTATGCATACAATGGTGTAGGTGTTCCACAATGGCTGCATGTGTAGTATGCATTGGTATGCCTCTGCAGTATGCACACAGTACCACATAGTGAGCCGTGATCTGGCCAGAGCACAGGTGTTACCACTGTGACCTATGCCCCTGCATTGGGTGCACACGTTGTGACATGGCACATGACATGTCCCATGCACGTGGATGTCTGTCTGCAACATTGTCACACCATGACATGACCTATGCATGACATAGCAGACATCCACAATGTCTGCATAGCCGTAGGGAATGTGACACCTCAGACTAGTACGGTTGTATGTCACATGGGCCACCACAGGTCCGTGTGCACGATGTCCATCACACACAATTGTCGATGACCCAGACAAACAAGGCCATGGGTGATACCTACAGGCATGTTGCCACACAGTACATCCGCAGTGGGTAGTCACCGTTGCACCCTGTCCACACATAGTGGGCTCATCACTGTAGTGGACCCCCTGGACATCCGATGTGGTACACCAGTGAAATGGAATGCCTGTCTGCAGCCACTAGAGGTGCCACCAATGTACACCATATACGTGCTGCTGAGCAGCTGAACTGACTTCCAGACATGGCAATGTAATGCGTCCAGGTCACGCATCGCACTGAAACATACCTGTGTCCTGCTACCGTGCAGTGGCACAGTGCCCATACTCCACACTGTACAGTTATGTACACAGCTCACACCAACCACACCTGCACAGACATCTGTGTTACACATGCATTGTATCTGTAGACTGTACACATAACACTGCACTGTGACATCCATTGTGATGTGGTGCATGTGGTGGGACACCATCATCACATGTCCACATGATACCGCACATGTTTGCGGTGTACATGACATAGTGACGGCAGCCATGTGTACTGTTAACTCGCCCGTGGCCACACGGTGTATCACGGTGATGCATGCAAACTACCATGAATGTGTGTACTGCATGCCTACTAAAAGACATCTGCCTGTTGTAGTGTGCACTCCAGGGCAGTATGCATACTGCCACTATTAATGTCTGGGCTGCATTCACTGGGCTGTGGTGTGGGAATGCTGCATGCCACCTGCAATATCACATGCATGATGTGTCTGCATGTGTGTGTGTGTGTGTGTGTGTGTGTGTGTGTGTGTGTGTGTGTGTGTGTGTGTGTGTGTGTGTGTGTGTGTGTGTGTGTGTGTGTGTCCGCATGTCTGTAATGTAACTTATGGTATGTCTATGTATTGACAGGTGCTGTAGGTGCGTTCCCCTCCTGCGGTCCATCTGATGCTAGTGTCCCCACAGATACTAGTGGTGATGACCATGTGCATGAGGCACAGGCAGGGTCGTCACAGGCAGACACTGTGCCATTGGAGAACATCACACTTACGTCTTCATCCACGCATACGGTTCAGATGCCGACACATACCCCAACACCATTGCCCATAGATGATGGACAGTCAGCGTCTGTTGGCACCGAGCAGGAATGTGTGGTGGCTGCAGAAGGTGTGGGTACACACGACGTTGCCAGTGTAATGACTGGTGGAGTGCCACACAGGCATGTGGCAGGTGCTGCTCGTAGGAGGAGCACTGCTAGACATACACCTGCCATACAGGGTGCAGCAGCTGGTATAACCAGACGCATGTTCCAGACTGTAATGGCGGCGCAGGCACGTGCTGAACGGCAGAACCAGGAAGGGCAGAGGCTGCAGAGGTCCGCAATCCGTTCCTTAAATGAGAACATCCAGTCATTGGCGAATGCCCAACAGCATCTTGCCGATGTTCTGGATAGGAGATTGGGTGAGATGGCTGGGATCCTCGACCGAGGCATGGGCTGTCCGTGCTGGAACACCAGGTAGGGGTGAGGCATAGGGCACGTGGGCGTGGGCCAGTAACACCACCAAGAACAGGTCAACGTGTGCGTGCCACCTCCCATGCCCACCCACACAGTGCTGGTAGCAGCAGCAGTGCAGCTGCTACTACACCAACCACACCAGGACACAGCAGGCCACGTGGACATGTTTCCAGCGGACATGTGTCATCGGAGAGTGGCCACTCTATACCTCCACCCGGTAGTGCCCGTGCGACCCCAGGCAGGCACGGGTCACATACAGTGAGCCGTACCACCTGCACTGTACAGTCTGGGGCTGCCAAGTATACCCCGTGTAGGCATCACAGATGACTGAACTGTGTACACACATACCCACACACAGCAAACACAACTGTAGGGCTCCACCACATCCACATGCATTCTGCACAGTCATGCCCAGTAAATGCACAGGCCCTTACACACACACATGATGTCATCCATTGGTACAGCCTATGCCTGTGGCACACATATCACCCTGTGCATATGATGAAGTCTCTGCCACAGAACCGTGAGCTACACCATCGGTGCACGGTTATGCAAACATATTCTGATGCACAGGGTGGACAACATAGTGAGAGGTGTATGTGATACCTGTGTCTGCATAGTATGTGATGTGTATGTTGTGGTGGCTGTGTATGGCAGGTGACAGGTGCGTATGTGATGTGGTTTGTGCACTGACATCATGCAGCAGATATACCATGTAGTGCAGGTGCAGCATTCATTGTTCTGTGTACACAGTATGCGTGTTGGTTACATGTGTAGCACCATATTGGTTCAGTTAACCCGTATGCCACTTATGGTGTACTTGCATGTGCCCACTGGGAGCACTGTTATCAGTTCCCCATGTGTAGTCATGGGGTACCCACAGGCACATCTGGCAATAGCAGCATAGCACAGGTACCCGCAACCGGTATGGACCCCTACATAGGTACATAGGTGCACATGTACATACCAGGCTATGTGCCCTACGGCATGTGTAAACCTAGCAAGACTGTGTGTGGCTGCTAACACCCCTTAGGATGAGGGTACCACATCCATCAGTCTCCTGTCCCCTGTCCAGCACTGACACAGAGATGATGCCTGGTGCATACTTATGATCACACATCCACACGTCATGATTACTCCTGCACAAAGGCAGTCAGGGCCTCTGCTTCACATGGGCTGCCAATCCTCTCCGTGTTGTAGGGGGTCTCTGGGCGTTGACCCTGTTCCCCCAGCACGTCCTAGTCATCTTTGTGGTGAGGTGTCTGTAAGTTGCTTCTGTGGCCGTGTTTGCCCGGAGCCTAGGAGGTGGAACTTGTCCATGTCACCCAGGTTGGACATGGCTGTGTATGTCAGGCACAGATCACCACAGAGCAGACGTGCTGGGAAGGTATACAGCCGGAGTCCCCTTGGTCGGGCAGTGTGTGACACATGTCCCAGCACCTTTATCCCCGCCTCGTGGAATGTTTGTGGTCCTTCCGAGTGCTGCAGGTGTCAGGTTATGTACAGCCCACATGTGCCATTGTACGCAATCATTGCTGTGCTGTGTGATGTGTACAGGGGTACAATGAACACCCGTGATGTGGATGTGATTCCTTCCAGACCAGGTGGCCACAGTGGAATGTCTTCCCACCCACATTGGCATTGTGTGTGTTGACAGAGGTTACTGACAGGTGTGGTACCCATTGCCATGAACACGTCCACCATGTTGAATGGATTACCACCTACATGTTACGTTGGGGCAAACATGTCCTTCACACTGGGTAGGTCTGCACCTTCTCTGGCATGTAGCAACAGGCCATGGCTCTCGCACCAGTTAACCATGTGTATGACGACCTAGGTGGATGTCCGTGTCAGATGGGATGTTGGGTATGGTGGCCGGTGTGCAGTCATCTGCATACCTTGTCTGCCACAATCCCCCTATGTTGGCATGCACATTGTAAGGTCGAATGCCGAATGGCAGGGGGCCCAGGACGGAGCCCTGTGGGCCTCCACTCGAGACCAGCTTTTAGTCTGACACGGCACCAGGAACACAAACCCTGTGTGGTGTGACCTCCAACCATTCTGAGAACCATCGTGTGACGTATGTCCCCACATGTACGCTGGTGAGCCTTTCCATGAGACCCACGTGGAGTGCGTTCTGAACGCTCCCACCAGGTCATGGTAGTGTGTGCAAACCGACCTACCCCCATCAATGGCCTTGGTGACTGCTCCAGACAGGACGAGCAGGTTTGGGAGGCAGCATCTGCCCTTGACTAAGTTGTTGTGGGTATGTTCTGGTATTGGCTGTACACCACTGTTTGTATTCATGGGCACCTGTATGGCCCTCCCCGCAGCTTTGCAGACAAGGCTTGTCAAGCTGATAGGGCGGTAATGTCTGCAGTCCATAACAGCACTACCCTGGCATAGTGGGACCACAGATGCCATATGCCATCCAGCGGGGACCTAACCTGTAGTAAGGCTAACATGAGACAGTGGCCTTATGTGTGGGGTGAGGGCCTCAATGAGGTTGGGTAGCACACAGCCAGGGACACCATCGGGGCCCATTGGTGCTGTGTTAACCATCTAACAGATATCAGATTACTCCAGGGCATATGAGATGTTTTCGAGGCTAGACTCTGGTGGGATGGATATGTCCCCTCTTGGGGTGGGGGGTGGATGTATGCATGGAACATGTCCGCTGGTTTGTTGACAATGTCTGTGGGTGCAGTGACCGTTGTACCATTCTGGATCATTTCTGGCCATGTCTGTGCGCTCCCACCCATGTCCCTACCACAGTTGAGGAAGGCCCTATGGTTGTCTCATGTGCCCTCTGCAGTACCACTCCCACAAGCGGACTTGGATGATTGTATGTGTGGCCGTATGTTGGCCTTGGTATGAATGGGTGATGGCTTCCCTGGTACTGATATTGCTCCGTCATGTATTAGCTCCAACTGTTGATGTACAGTTTGTCAGTGGCTGTGGTCCACCAGACCATGTGCCTACCTTTGGTGGACAAGGTCCTGATGTTATCATGATCGCTTGGTGCAGACATCCCTGTGTGTGCTCAGAGAAGGCATTCGTAAGGGAGTTGGCAGTGCGGCCTGTGTTCACCACTGGCATGGTGGACTTGTAGGGTACCAGTCGTATGATGTCTGTGGTTTGCTGTGAAGAGGTCCTCACTTAGGTCTCCCATGCCAGTGTTGGGTGCAGGATGTGGATTACCAGTGGATCCACTATATGGTCTGACATCACCATTGAGGGATGTACATCCTGTGTGGAGCATTTCCTCCCCATGTGTGATGGGCAGAACTGGTATACGTCCCCCCCCTAGTGGGTATGGTTCATGGCTGTTTCACAGCGGTCACGTGTATGAACACCTGGGACCTGTGGCGTAGGGTGTTGTGTCATGGGTAATGTTCCCAGTCTATTTATGGGTGCTTGATGTCACCCAATACGGTGCTGTTGTGAGAGCATGCACACTCACCAGTGTCCTCAGGACGGCTGTGCAGGTATCCTGGATTTGGGAGGGTGGTCTGTAGCATGCAACAAACTGTAGGGCAGTCCTACCCATGGTTAATTGCACCTGGATATTCCCCGCTGCAACGGCCACGTCTGTGGCATGGCCGGGTTGCTGTTGTGTGGCTGGGCACACACGACGGTCCACATTCTGCCACCCATGCTGTCGCACCATGTGTATGCATGTGTGCTCTGTGCCGAGTCTAAGTGTCTGAGCATGCCCAGTAAGCAGTTGTGTAGATGGACACACAGTACAGTGCACACCGCACCCGACTGCAGTAATACCCCGGGTGCATGCCTGTATCCCCTTCGCAACGGCCACGTCTGTGCCATGGCTGGGTTGCTGTTGTGTGGCTGGACACACACGATGGTCCACATTCTGCCACCCATGCTGTTGCTCCATGTGTATGCATGTCTGCTCTGTGCCGAGTCTAAGTGTCTGAGCATGCCCAGTAAGCAGCTGTGTAGATAGACACACAGGACAGTGCACACCGTGCCCGACTGCGTTGATACCCCGTGAGCATGTCTGTCTCCCCTTTGCAAACACTAGGTGTGGGAGACATGGCTAGTACACACGCCGGGGGTACACGACAGTCGTCACCGATGTCTGCAACTGGGCGTGTAGCCATGGCCAATGGCATCCTGTATAGCCATGGCGACCATCCAGGTGACACATATGTGTCTGTCATGCCACATTGGCTGCCTACATCCTGCACGACGGATGCCCTGTCATAGGGTAAAGTGTCATGTGGTGCATCCCGTATTCCTGTCGTGATGTACTGATCAGTAGTTATTTGGTATTCCCGACTGCAGCACTAACGTGTTACTGTACGGCCACCTTGGGATGGTAACAGGCTGCGTGACTGCGCACTCTGTCTTCATTCCCTATCGGACGCATTGCCTCTGCAGATGATACCACCCACCTAGGGGTATGCCTCCTGACAGTGCTGTGCTCAGTAATCCCGTTAATACATTCTGTAAATGCTTCATGCTGTAGTGAGTTCATGTAGGTTCGACTCTCGGCCCTTGTGTGTGTGTGTGTGTGTGTGTGTGTGTGTGTGTGTGTGTGTGTGTGTGTGTGTGTGTGTTTCCAGCTGCCTCTGCAGATGAACTAGCTTTTAGACGCTTCACAACACATACCTCGGCTATTGCCAGCTATTGTCTTACAAGTGATGTCACCCGCCTAGAAGTATGCCTCTGACAGCGCTGTGCTCAGTAAACTCGGTAGCGCGTTCTGTAAATGCTTCATACTGTAGTGAGATCATGTAGGTAGGCGTAGGTTCGACTCCCGGCCCTTCCGTGTGTGTGTGTGTGTGTGTGTGTGTGTGTTTCCAGCTGCCTCTGCAGATGAACTAGCTTTTAGCGGCTTCACAACACATACCTCGGCTATTGCCAGCTATTGTCTTACAAGTGATGTCACCCACCTAGAAGTATGCCTCTGACAGCGCTGTGCTCAGTAAACTCGGTAGCGCGTTCTGTAAATGCTTCATACTGTAGTGAGATCATGTAGGTAGGCGTAGGTTCGACTCCCGGCCCTTCCGTGTGTGTGTGTGTGTGTGTGTGTGTTTCCAGCTGCCTCTGCAGATGAACTAGCTTTTAGACGCTTCGCAACACATACCTCGGCTATTGCCGGCTATTGTCTTACAAGTGATGTCACCCGCCTAGAAGTATGCCTCTGACAGCGCTGTGCTCAGTAAACTCGGTAGCATTCTGTAAATGCTTCATACTGTAGTGAGATCATGTAGATAGGCATAGGTTCAACTCCCGGCCTTCTGTGTGTGTGTGTGTGTGTTTCCAGCTGCCTCTGCAGATGTACTAGCTTTAGACGCTTCAACACATACCTCGGCTATTGCCAGCTATTGTCTTACAAGTGATGTCACCCGCCTAGAAGTATGCCTCTGACAGCACTGTGCTCAGTAAACTCGGTAGTGCGTTCTGTAAATGCTTCATACTGTAGTGAGATCATGTAGGTAGGCGTAGGTTCGACTCCCGGCCCTTCTGTGTGTGAGTGTGTGTGTGTGTTTCCAGCTGCCTCTGCAGATGAACTAGCTTTTAGACGCTTCGCAACACATACCTCGGCTATTGCCAGCTATTGTCTTACAAGTGATGTCACCCACCTAGAAGTATGCCTCTGACAGCACTGTGCTCAGTAAAGTCGGTAGCGTGTTCTGTAAATGCTTCATACTGTAGTGAGATCATGTAGATAGGCGTAGGTTCGACTTCCGGCCCTTCCGTGTGTGTGTGTGTGTGTGTGTGTGTGTTTCCAGCTGCCTCTGCAGATGAACTAGCTTTTAGACGCTCCGCAACACATACCTCGGCTATTGCCAGCTATTGTCTTACAAGTGATGTCACCCGCCTAGAAGTATGCCTCTGACAGCGCTGTGCTCAGTAAACTTCGGTAGCGTTCTGTAAATGCTTCATACTGTAGTGAGATCATGTAGATAGGCGTAGGTTCGACTCCCGGCCCTTCCGTGTGTGTGTGTGTGTGTGTTTCCAACTGCCTCTGCAGATGAACTAGCTTTTAGACGCTTCGCAACACATACCTCGGCTATTGCCGGCTATTGTCTTACAAGTGATGTCACCCGCCTAGAAGTATGCCTCTGACAGTGCTGTGCTCAGTAAACTCGGTAGCGTGTTCTGTAAATGCTTCATACTGTAGTGAGATCATGTAGATAGGCGTAGGTTCGACTCCCGGCCCTTCCGTGTGTGTGTGTGTGTGTGTGTGTTTCCAGCTGCCTCTGCAGATGAACTAGCTTTTAGACGCTTCGCAACACATACCTCGGCTATTGCCAGCTATTGTCTTACAAGTGATGTCACCCGCCTAGAAGTATGCCTCTGACAGCGCTGTGCTCAGTAAACTCGGTAGCGCGTTCTGTAAATGCTTCATACTGTAGTGAGATCATGTAGATAGGCGTAGGTTCGACTCCCGGCCCTTCCGTGTGTGTGTGTGTTTCCAGCTGCCTCTGCAGATGAACTAGCTTTTAGACGCTTCGCAACACATACCTCGGCTATTGCCAGCTATTGTCTTACAAGTGATGTCACCCGCCTAGAAGTATGCCTCTGACAGTGCTGTGCTCAGTAAACTCGGTAGCGTTCTGTAAATGCTTCATACTGTAGTGAGATCATGTAGATAGGCGTAGGTTCGACTCCCGGCCCTTCCGTGTGTGTGTGTGTGTGTGTGTGTTTCCAGCTGCCTCTGCAGATGAACTAGCTTTTAGACGCCACAACACATACCTCGGCTATTGCCGGCTATTGTCTTACAAGTGATGTCACCCGCCTAGAAGTATGCCTCTGACAGCGCTGTGCTCAGTAAACTCGGTAGCGTTCTGTAAATGCTTCATACTGTAGTGAGATCATGTAGATAGGCGTAGGTTCGACTCCCGGCCCTTCCGTGTGTGTGTGTGTGTGTTTCCAGCTGCCTCTGCAGATGAACTAGCTTTTAGACGCTTCGCAACACATACCTCGGCTATCAGCGCCCATTCCTTTATGGATGTTGCCACCCACCTGTACATGTGCCTCTGCTGGTGGTGTGCTCGGTGGTCCACGTAGCACATTCCATACCTGTGTTGTACGTTTGTGCGTTTGGGTATGTGGGTGTGTGGTCAAACAACATGCCTGCCACATGTGTGTGTGTGTCCATGCTCCCAGCTGCATGGGTTCATATGGTATTGCCTTGTGGTTTACGCATAACACACCTATCCTGCCGCCATCCCTGTGTTTCTGGATGGCGGTATGCAGTTCGTGTACCACTTGTGTGTCTGTTGTGGTCGGCGACCACCGTAGCGTGATCTCCACGTACACCATGCTATGGTGTGCTGGGGTGATGCTGTGTACATGACACACCTGGGCCTGCCACATGTGTCCGTCTGTATCTCTGTCATTGTATATCTACGTACCTATGTTGTGGCCGTACTGCTGCTCTAGCATGGACGGCTGTCTTTCCCATGTATCGCATATTTGCACGGGAGACACATATGACTGTGGTCCGTTGCGTATCCACTCATTGTCCATGCACTGTCCGTATTCCAGAACACCGTACTGACATCTGCTGGATATCGTGACACACAGCTATCCTTGCTGTCCTGGCAGTGTACCCGTACACGCCATACACCTTGTGTGTACTTGGCTAGTTATGGTGTGTGTATGTGTACCTGTGCTGTATGCATGGTTGTGTGTGTGTCCCGCTACAGCCATCTGTGCATGTGTCGCCACCATGGGTAATCCTTGTGGACCGCAGTTTCATGTGCACGTCTGCACATACCTGCAGACTGTACTACCCCTCCTACGGCTGCAGACTTAGATCGACTGCTGCCCTAGGCTGTAGGGCTCCTTGGCGCCCACCACCACAGCACATGGTGCCCCCATCATGGTATACCTACTTGACACACCTACTAGACAGGTGGCCCTAGTAGTGTGGCGCCCTGGCCAGCCGCAGGAATGCTGTACGCCTACGGCCGGATGTGGGCACATCACAAGGCATACATCTACATTCGGCGTTTTACGATGTCCAGGTTGTAATACCAGAGGGGGGACCTCATCAGCTATGCTATAGAATGCGGATCTATTTGGTTTAGTAGGTGGAGGGTTGCCCACACACCAGGGCTGACCGATGGAACACTGATGAGGCCTCTTTTGAGAGGCAGGTGGAGCAAGCCCCCGTAACATGGATGTAGTTTAGGTACAGATGTAGGGTTAGCACACATTCGTCCACTCATTCAGTTCTGTACCGCTGTATTACAGTGATATGCTGTGCATATCTGCCATATACATTGTTAAGTCATTCAATGATGAGTATTCGGCATAGTACAATATCATATGATACATGTGTTAATAGGATGCCTTCTGAGGTGTTAACATATGTGTGTGTGGTAAACATTGCGTCTGTGCTTTCTATGCTGTGGTTACATGTTCATTGTTTGCACAGAAGGTAACACATGGAAGTGTAAGGGGGGATATATAAAGCCTGGACGCGTCTATGTTATGTGTACGTCTCACGGAGCGTACGGGTGATAGCGCTTACATGTCTATGGAGTAACCTTTGGATACCACATGTGACCTGTCGTGGACGAAACGTCTACGTTGACTGTATCATCTACCTATGTGTGTCGTGCTTTGTGTGCCATAAGGTGCCAGCGGGTCTTTGACGTGGATTATGTGTATTCCATGGTCAATTGACATTAACAGTATTACTTCACAGAAGGATGTCCTTCATTGGTGGGGACGCCATAGTTTCACCATCGTATGGCTTTCCTAGCTGACGTTGATATTGTGCCATTGGTATGTGTTCCACAGGTCACCCATGTCTCCCGCGGTAGGGGAGCGTGTGAACCCCATTCTGGTGCTGGCATATTGACAGCTGTGTACGCCGGTATTGGCACAGCGGTCTGGCTTTGTATGTGTAGTGTCTACTGGTTTCCCCATCTGTATTACCTGTGTTATGCCTCACTGCAGCTGTGTGGTTACACCAAGTTCGCGGTTATGGGTGCCATCTCGGTCCTACGCTTGTCCATCCCTCGCGAGTGTCTACTGGACACTGGTATGGAGCAGTACACATTTCACACCTGCATTTCGCATTAGACGGTGGATGCTTTGCACTATCAGTGGGGAGTAAGGCACGTGCTACTCCCACATCCCTCCCATGGTGCGGGACAACGTATTATCTGCCAAACAACACCGAGCCCGTTACTGCATACCCAGGATCCCATGGATGCAGCCCTCGACGGTACCCATTACACATCCTGCATGTGTGCGGGAATGGGATGTGGGCGCACATCTATGGGCTCTACAATATGGGAATATCTGTACATATGTCCCGCATTCTGTGGACAGCTGTCATCAACCCTGAACACGCTGGGGTGCATATGTCTGGCTGTACCGTGACACGGCTGTCAGTTATTTCGGTCTCCGATCGTGGCTGGTTGACATTGCGTACGGATGAATCTCTGGGGTCCTACTATGAACACCATTGTGCATATGTACAGTGTAGACCTTGTTGGACTGTGTCCATCTGGCTAGTGGGTTTGACCGCTGCTGTATGTTCCCCCATCGCGGATGTGTGGTTGCTACCCATATTATGTAGTGCTACGTTGACCAGGGTATTCTAAACTGAAACCGGATGGTGTACATCCAATGATGCAGGCTAGGAGAAGCTTTAGGTCATCCTCCAATGTCCCATTAGGATATGTCCGCCACAGTATCGGCACACGGACACAACCAAAGAATGTAGATCCTATTAAATTATTGACGGATGTTATTCATAAGCGTGAACGCCATAGTGTCAGGATCCTATGACTTTCCCACTTAACGTTGTTGGTGTGCCGTTAGTATGTGTTCCACAGGTCGGCCATGTGTTCCGCGGTATAGTAGCGAGTGATCCCCATTCACCTCCTAGCAGATTGGGTGCTGTGTATGCCGGTATTCGCACGGTGGTCTGACATCGTATGTGGAGTCTCTACTGTAGTCCCTATCTGTATTCCCTGTGTTGTGCCTTACCACAGCTGTGTGATTCCACCAGGTTTGCATTTATGGGTGACATCTTGGCCGTACGATTGTCCATCCATGGGAACTGTCCAATGGACACTGGTATAGTGCTGTACACATTTCACAGCTGCATTTAGCATTCTCCGGTGGGTGATTTGCATAATTAGTGCGGAGTAACGCATGTGCCATACCCACATCCCTCACACGGGGCGGGACAACGGATCATCTGCCAATCAACACCGAGACCCATGTCTGCATACCCACGATCCCATGGCTGCAGCCTTCGACAGTACCCGTTGCACATCCTGCACGTGTGCGGGAATGGGATGTGGACGCACCTGTATGGACTGGACAATCTGGGGATTCATGTGCATATCACCTGCAGTTCATGGACAGTTGTCATTAACCTTGGACACGCTGGTGGTGCATATATGTAGCTGTGCCGTAGTCACGGCTGCCGCTTCATCTGGGTCTCCCGCTCCAAGCAGGTTGCATTGCGTAAGGATAAATTTTTGGGTCCTACACTGGACACCAGTGTGCATATGTAAAGTGTAGAACATAGTGGACTGTGTCCATCTGACCAGTGTGTTTGACTTCCGCTGCATGTCCAGCAGTCACGGATGTCTGTTTGAGTACCCATATTATGTAGTGCTACGTAAACCGGGTCTTCGCCACTGAACCCAAATGGTGTAGTTCCCATGATGCAGGCTAACAATTGCTTTCACTAATCCGCAGATATCCCATTGGGACATTGCCGCCCCTGTATTGTCACATTAACACGAAGAAACCATGTATAACCTATTGATTCATTGCAGGATGTTCTTTATATGTGTGTACGCCATAGCTTTAACATCCTATACCCTTTCTATTTGACGTTGTTGGTGTGCCATTAGTATGTGTTCCGCAGGTCGCCCATTTGTTCCGCGGTATGGCAGCGAGTGATCAACATTCACTTGCTGGGAAAAAGAGTGCTGTGTACGCCGGTATTCGCACAGCGGTCTGACTTTGTATGTGGAGTCTCTACTGTAGTCCCTATCTGTATTCCCTGTGTTTTGCCTTACTACAGCTGTGTGATCCCAGCAGATCTGCTGTTATGGGTGCCATCTTGACCGAACGTTTGTCCGTCCATGGGGAATGGCTACTGGACACTGGTAGAGGGCTGTACACATATCACAGCTGCATGTAGCATTCTCCGGTGGATGATTTGCATTATCAGTGTGGAGTAACGCATGTGCTATACCCACATACCTCCCACGGGGCGGTACGACGGATTATCTGCCAATCGACACACAGCCCCATTTCTGCATACCCACGATCCCATGTCTGCAACCCTCGACGGTACCCATTGCACATCCTCCATGTGTGTGTGAATGGGATGTGGGCCGCGTCTATGGACTCGGCAACCTGGGGAGTCCGATCCATATGTCCTGCATGTCATGGACACTTGTCATCAACCTTGAAAACGCTGGTGGTGCACATATGTGGCTGTGCCGTAGTCACGGCTATCAGGTCTTCTGGTTCTCTAGATCGCCGCCTGTTCACATTGCATTCGGAAAATTTTTGGGTCCTACAGTGGACACCAATGTGCATATGTCAAGTGTAGAACCTATTGTACTGTGTCCATCTGGCCAGTGGGTCTGACTGCTGCCGTATGTTCAGCAATCACGGATGTCTGTTTGAGTACCCATATTACGTAGTGCTACGTGAACCGGGTTATCCGCCACTGTACCCAAATGGTGTAATTCCAATGTTGCAAGCTAACAATTGCTTTCACCTATCTGCAGATATCCCATTGGGACACTCCCGCCTCTGTATTGTCAACTTTACACGAACGAAACATGTAGATCCTATTAATTCATTGAAGGATGTTCTTTATATGTGGGTACGCCATAGCTTAACCATCCTATAACCATCCTAGTTCACGTTGTGGGCATGCCATCAGTATGTGTTCCGCAGGTCGCACATTTGTTCCGCGGTATGCAAGCGAGTGATCCCCAGTCACTTGCTGGCAGGTTGAGAGCTGTGTACGCCGGTATTTGCACGGCGGCCTGACATTCTATGTGGAGTGTCTGCTGTACTCCCTAAATGTGTTCCGTGTGTTCTGCCTTACTACAGCTGTGGGATTCCGCCAGGTGTGCAGTTATGGGTGCCATCTTGTACGTACATTTGTCCATCCATGGGAACTGCCTCATGGACACTGGTGTAGGGCTGTACACATGTCACAGATGTATTTAGCATTCTCAGGTAGATGATTTGCATTATCAGTGCGGAGTAACGCATATGCCATACCCACACACCGCACACGGGGCGGGACAACGGATTTTCCGCCAATCAAGTCCGACACCCATTTCTGCATACCCACGATCCCATGGCTGCAACCCCCGACAGTACCCATTGCACATCTTCCATGTGTGCAGGAATGGGATGTGGACACACATCTATGGACTGGACTATCTGGGGATTCCTGTGCATATGTCCTGCATTTCATGGACAGTCGTCATCAACCTTGAACACGCTGGTGGTGCATATATGTAGTTGCGCCGTAGTCACACCGGTCACATCATCTGGCTCTCCCGATCGCGGACGGTTGACATAGCGTACGGATTAATTTTTGGGTCCTACAATGGACACAAATGTGCATATGTAAAATGTAGAACATGTTGGACTGTGTCCATGTGGCCAGTGATTGTGACCGCTGCTGTATATTCCCCATTCGAGGATGTCTGTTTGACTACACATATTATGTTGTGCTACGAAACCCATGTTCTACTACGATTAACCCAAATGTTATTGCTGTACTGCTGCAGGTTGGCAACTGCTTCAAGTAATCCTCAGACAGCCCAGTAGGACATGTACGCCACTGTATTGTCAATATGACACAGCCAGACCATGTGGACACGATTGATTCATTGACGGATGTACTTTATAAGTGGGAATGCCAGTGTTTCAACATACTATGACCGTCCGAGTTGACGTTGTTGGTGTGCCATTGGTATGTGTTCCACTGGTCGCCCATGTGTTCCGCAGTATGGCAGCGAGTGATCCCCATGTTGTTGCTGGCAGATCGAGTGCTGTGTATGCCGGTATTCGCACGGCGGTCTGACTTTGTATGGGGAGTGTCTACTGTACTCCCTATCTGTATTTCCTGTGTTATGCCTTACTGCAGCTGTGTAATTCCACCAGGTTTCCAGTTATGGGTGCCATCTTGGTCGTACACCTGTCCATCCATGGGAATTGCCTACTGGACAGTAATATAGGGCTGTACACATTTCACACCTGCTTTTACCATTATCTGGTGGATGCTTTGCATCATTGGTGGGGAGTGAGGCACGGGCTATACCCACATCCCTCCCACGGGGCGGGACAACGGATTATCTGACAAACAACACCGAGCCCCAATTTTGCATACCCAGGATCCCATCGCTGCAACCCTCCACGGTACCCATTACACATCCTTCATGTGTGCGGGACTGGGATGTGGACTCACTTATATGGACACGACAATCTGTGGATTTCTGTTCAAATGTCCTGCATTTCATGGACAGTTGTCATCAACCTTGAACACGCTGGTGGTGCATATGTATAGCTGTGTCGTAGTCACGGCTGTACACCGTCTGGGTCGACTGCAGCTGTTTCATGTCTCAAATGGGTATATTTTTGGAGTCCTACAATGGACACCGATGTGCATATGTAAAGTGTAGAACGTGTTGGACTGTCAACATCTGGCCAGTATGTTCCCCAATCGCGGATGTCTGTTTGACTACCCATATTATGTATTACTTGGCCTATCTATATCCACGTGCCAGTAAGCGTAAATACAGCAAACCTTTAGTCCTGGTCATCTTCATAAAAGACATCCTTGAACATATATCAGGCCAAACTGGACAATGACAGAAACGATACACTCCACAGTCAAAACATACTAAGCTCTTTCACCCACTAACATGGGTCATCGTCGGAGTACGAAATACATTACATAGTCGTCCCTTATACACTTCCTTCAGAGTCAGTTTAAAGTCAATTAATCAGTAAACATGCTCATAGTTAAGTGGACAGTGCTCCATGTCTTGATGATAACGTGACATATACAAATCAGTGTTGCATACATTACTTAATGGAAACAATAATACAACAACAATGTGTTTATATAACTACAATATTGGTCAATACAATCAGTATATTGACACATAGTTGATAATTGTTGTGAGTAAACCTTAGAATGTAGTGTGTTGATCATGGTATGAAATATCAATGTGTATAACTGTTGCATTACGATTCCAAAGCATGGAATCAATAAGTACAATTGAAGCATAATTTGTATAAATATGAATGTAAATGAAAGTCACAATGTTACGTGTGAATATGACTGTATCATAACTATATCAATATGAAATGGAATGAACTGTGGTTGTTTACATCTTCTTTTCCGGTGACAAATCTATGTCCATGCGTCATATATACGGGCCGTCGGGCTGCTGTGTGTACATGTATACATGTGAACCCCTCGTTTCATACCTTTCTTTGTTACTGTCTGTGGATTACCTGTGTACACACATCAATTACCATGCCATACCTTTCCGCTGTACAGGTTCTGGCATGGTGTATGGCTGGTTGGCCCTCAATCTTGCTGTGTGTTACATTGACCAGTGTCTATCTGGCAATTCGCTGGCGTGTCATGTGTGACCTTCTTGCTTCTTTAGGGACCTGATCCCATAATTGTGACGTGCTTCCACTGGCCATATATCTGTCTGTCGTCTGGGATCTGTGTGTAACCAGTCCTTTCAGGACACTTTCTATTGTTGTTCTTTTTTGTTTACATATATGAGTACTTTGGTATGTTGTGCTATGATTGTGTGTGGAGCATTTTTCCACGGGCCTCTGCTGACACTGGACATATATCCAGCTAAGCGTAGCCGGTCAACAAGTGTGAGCCAACTGGACGCCAATTAGATGCGGGGCACCTTCTGACAAGTGGGTCGGGTTACTGATGCATACCGTCATCAATCCATACTACTAACACATACGTTATTCTATCCACATTCTATGTTTGTCTCATCACATAGCGTGTGTTTCTCACTATTTCTAATGGTACTTTACATGGCATTGCCCGATTCCATACTTTCAGAGGCTGACATTTATGAGACCTGTCTGGTTGACGTGGAGGACACATCCTTAACCTGCCCTGCTTCGAGGGGATCACACGCACACTCGCACGTGCATTTCCTAATTGTGGTTTATGCGCAGGCGCACATGCATATCCGTATTCTGTCACCATATGTTTACTGGCCCTGTGTGGTTACGTGGTCTGTGTTAGTTGTGACTATTCCGGTAACATATCTGTGATCCGGTTGACGGACGTGTGCGGAACGCACGTACACCTTTATACATGTAACAGTCTTTGCAGCATGGACGCATTACGTACACGTTCACATTTATATGTTCCATAGTGGTAATTCAAACAGGACTGCATTCACGTTTGCCGGTTACTGTGACCACTACACGTTAGCTGTTCGGTGTCATTAATATGCATACCCATGGTACTTAGCTACATTTACATATCCCCCCACCCCGCACTCCACGCACGCGTCACTGGCATCCCTTCTCCTGCTGGGAAAGGTGCGGTACTACATGTTAAACATTCCTTATTCCCTCCCAGGATGCATATGTCTTGACCGCAGGGATGTTCAGATCACAGGGGCTTATATCCCCAACGCATACAGGCCTTGGGTGTCAGGGTGTCCCTGTGGTGCTTTGGGTTTGGTCTTGTCCGCCCAGTGTACGGAACTGCCCTGACCGTGTACGAATGTTAGATGAGTCACATGGCCACGGTTTGTCCGTGTCTATGATACCATGTCCCCCCCCCATAATTCCTAACCGTGTGCGCTGATTGGCCGGCGTACCCGTTGTCGATGTTGTTATAGTAATTGAACACGGTCTGGTCGAACGGACCTATTTCCATTAGTAACCCTCGGTATTCATGACCTGTCTCGCCATATTACATGGGTTTAACATTGCGTGATGGCTTTCACTGAGCCACGGACATGTCCGTTGATTAGTTTGGGCCAGTCCCGCTCTGCTACACACATTTAACATGGCGGAACAGGTTGAACAGCTCAGCAACGGGGACATCGGCCTCTCCGTCGCTGTTTAGTATTGAATCGCTATGTTGACTTTGTTTCACAGAGCGAGACAGTGTCGACATTGGTAACGGACATCTCGCGAATGCGTCCACACCGCGGGTGGCGTATGTCGGCGTTTATGCGGCGGACAGGCATTATGCTGTGCCATTATGTCTGGGGAATATATGGTTTCTTGCCATAGATGATATGTCATACTAGCAATGACCCGCGTCTGGGAGTGTGTACTGCTGTATTTACCCACGGCAAGAGTGGCCTTAGGTCACGTGGTGCCCTAGGCAGAAGTACTCCATGATGCCACCGCCACATCACCCGCTACCCCCGTCCTGGTCTACCTACACAAAATAAAGGCTTGAAAGGTGCCGGTAGGCGCCCTAGGAGGCTGCCTAGTTGGCCTATGCATAAGGCCGCATATGTGTGTGGTCCCTCGGGCGTCGGACTCGGGAACGCACCACGTCTGCCGTGAGTATATGTAGCATTACCCACATCCAGGCGTGGTTTATTGCTATGATGTTCCACACCTGTGTTTGGACAACCTACAATAGCTTCTGCTATTGGCATGCAATGCTGTGGGTGGTGCCGGTTACCATACATATACCTTTCTCAAAAGCCGAATTTACAGTTCTGAACACTACTGTGGTCTCCTTTGAGGCCCCTGAGCCAGTGGTAAACATTACTCAAACCGCTGAATTACGTACATATGCCTTCCACCAGCACCTACAGGACTGCATGGATCAGGCAATCCCATACAGAACTGAGACTCTTTGTACCAAAGCCAAGCATCCAGTCTGGTGGACCCCAGCCATGAACAAGCTCTAGAACGACTGGAGGTAGCTACTACAAGATAGAGTGGAATACTTGTAAGGTAAGACACCCTTGCTCATTGTATGTGAAAACCTACAGGCTGTCAGGAAATCATCCAGGGGAAATTCAACAGAGAAATCAACGAGAACTCGACAGACAATCATAAGGCCTTCTTTAGCTATGTTGGACACCTGGGAGGACACTCCCAGATATGCTCACACTGGGTTCAGAATGATGTGAGGATGACTGAACCTACACACATTGCCAACATAATGGACGACAGGTTCGGTGCTAACTTCTCCCCCCCCTCACCCCCACATGGAGAGATATCTATAACAGAGGATTGTAGATCCTGGAACTTCTGTGACACACAGGTGGGAAATGCTCTCTCCAAGGCAGTAAACACAGCATCCATGGGACCATATGGTGTCCCAGCTGTGTACTCCATGAACTCAATGGGGAATTAAACCCACAGTTAGGACAGCTGTTTAACCGTAGCCTCACCTCAGGATACGTACCCAAGTAGTGGCACAAGGCAACTGTAGTCCCACTTCACAAGGATGGTGCATCCACTGACCCTGGTAATTACCATCCCATTAGCTTGACAAGCCTTATCTGCAAAGCCATGGAGAAGGATCATGATGGAAGTCATACATAATGACATAGGGGACTTGCATACTTTAGATCCAACCCAGTTTTGCTTGGTCAAATACAGATCATGCCTTTTAAACGTGTCTGACTTTTTAGGATCAGTCACCAAGGCCATTGATGAGGGCAAAGCAGTCCATACAGCCTACCTAGACCTGGCAAAGGCCTTCAACACAATACCACCCTCAGGTATCATTGATAAACCCGTCTGCTTGAATGTAAATACATACTTCGCCAGAGGGGTTGCAAACTGGCTAAGTGACAGAACCCACATGGTCATAGTTGCTGGCGCCATGTCATACTCACAGCCAGTCACAGGTGTTGTCCCACGGGGCTCAGTCCTGGGTCCACTATTTTTCCGCATCTACATTTCAAAAGTACAAGCAAACACAGGGGGGTTATGGCTGACAATGTTTGCAGATGACTGCAAACCGGGTGACATAGTCGGACACACATCTGACACAGATATCCTTCAGAAGGGCCTCACAGCTATGGATAACTGGTGCCAGAGACATGGCCTACAGCTAAATGCCAGGAAATGCATAGTCATACCCTTCGGGAAGAACGAGGTTAGCCGTAGCTACCATATAGGTGGCAATCCACTGAGCACAGAGGGAGTTACCAGGGATCTGGGGACCCGTGTTGTCGGTAACCGTTTGTTCGACACACACATTGCTAACGTAGTTAGATAGACCTTCTACATTGCCCACCTGATCATGAAGGCATTCACATCTACATCAGGGGAGGTCATTGTCCCCTTGTACTCATCACTCATTACACCTATGATTGAGTACAATGCCCCGTTCAGAATGTCTGTGACCCGACACCTGCAGCAGCTGGAAAGGCCCCGACAGTTCATCCACAAACGGATGCAGGGTCTCAGGAATATGTGTTATGCTGAACAACTGAAAGGGTTCCATCCCTATCCCGTCGCATACCACTTGCCCAGAGGTGACCTGTGCCTGGCATCCAAGGCCAGGTCGAACCCGGATTTGATGACTATGCTTCACCTAAAGAATCTAGATCCCTCAGAATCACAAGGGCAGGTGACGTACACCTTGGCACTGTCATTAATAGAACGTGCTGGTGGGACAGATTCATCACCCAGACACTCACTATGCTGTGGAACAACATCCCAGTACATGTGAGACAGAGCACCTGGCTGGCCTTGTTTTAGTATTTTGACAAGGATGTCTGAATTGCTTTATTCAACTAACCTTGTAAATGAATATTTACTTTACCACATTTTTAATCTTTACATTCCATTGATATATTTTACATTAGTCATAATCATAGTGTTTATCTCTATATATTAGGGTTCATTTATATTACTAGGTGTCTCTACTTCTTTTAATATATTGGCACAATCCCTAGAACATATATATGTAACGTATACACTCAGACACTTGGAAAACATTATGTTGGGTCTTCTTTCATATTAATACATATATTTTTATTTTCGCGGAAGAATGTACATTTTGAAGCAATGTCTGATTTACTCACTGTGTGCAATCTGTAACCCGAGTAGACTTTTTAGCTTGTTCGCCTTTAAGGCATTTAATTAATACTTAGCACATCTTATATACTGCCCAATTAAGGGTTTTAAATGTAGTAAATTGAACTGCATTGTATGTATTCTGAAGAAGTCTGCTTATGAAGCAGACGAAAAGCGCTGCAATAAACTATGGTGACTGCATTTAATTCCTGGTGGGCTCTGAGTGGTCACCGACCGTTTCTACAGTACCTCATTTTTGCTTTGGACTTTCTCATCTGGGTCTCTGTGTTATTTGTATGGGGAATGTCAAGTGTAGTCCCTATGTGTATTACCTGTGTAATGCCTTACTGCGGCAGTGTAATTCCACTGGGTTTGCAGTTAGGGGCGCATTCTTGTTCATACGCTTGTCCATCCATGTGAATTGCCTACTGGACACTGGTATAGGGCAGGACACATTTCACGCCTGCATTTAGCATTCTCCGGTGGATGCTTTGCATTATTAGTAGGGAGTAAGGCAGGTACTACGCCCACATCCCTCCCACGGGGCGGGACAACGGATTATCTGCCAGACAACACAGAGCCCCATTTCTGCATACCCAAAATCCCATGGCTGCAACCCTCGACAGTACCCATTACACATCCTTCATGCGTGCGGGACTGGGATGTGGACGCACATGTATGGACACGTCGATCTGGGTATTTCTGTTCATATGTCCTGCATTTCATGGACTCTTGTCAGCAACCTTAAACACGCTGGTGGTGCATATGTCTAACTGTGCCGTAGTCATGGCTATATCATCGTCTGTTGTTCGGACACGGCTGGAGTGGGTTCTGTGAGAATGTATTTTTGGGTCCTTCAATGGACACCAATGTGCATATGTCAAGTTAGATGTTGCTGGACTGTGTCCAACTGGCCAGTGCTTTTCACTGCTGCTGTATGTTCCCCAATCGCGGATGTCTGTTTGACTACCCATTCTACGTGGTGCTACGTAACCAGGTGATTTAGTACTGTGAACAAATGTTATACATCCAAAGATGCTGGTTAGCAACTGCTTCAAATAAACCTCAGACATCCCAATAGGACATATCCGTCACTGTATTTTCAACATAACACCACCGGAACATGTTGATCACCTATGTATTCATTTAACCATGTTGTCTTCATAGGTGGGAATGCCATAGTTTACATATCCTACTTGACGTTGTGGGTGTGCCATTAGTATGTGTTCCACAGGTCGCACATCTGTTCCGCTGTATGGTAGCGGGTGCTCCTCATTTTGTTGCTGGCAGATTGAGTGCTGTGTACGCCGGTCCAACTTTGTATGTGGAATGTCAACTGTAGTCCCTATGTATATTTCCTGTGTTATGCCTTACGGCTGTGTAATTTCCCGGGTTTGCAGTTGTGGGTGCCATCTTGGCCGTACGCTTGTCCATCCATGAGAATTGCCTACTGGACACTAGTATAGGGCTGTACACATTTCACACCTGCATTTAGCATTCTCCGGTGGATGGTTTGCATTATTAGTGGAGAGTAAGGCAGGTGCTACGCACACATCCCTCCCACGGGGCGGGACAAAGGATTACCTGTGAAACAACACCGAGCCCAGTTTCTACATACCCAGGATCCCTTGACTGCAACAGTCGACAGTACCCATTACACATCCTTCATGTGTGCGGGACTGTGATGTGGACGCACTTCTATGGACTCGGTACCCTGGGTATTTCTGTGCATATGTGCTGCATTTCATGGACAGCTATCATCAACATTAAACACGCTTGCGGTGCATATGTGTGGCTGTGGCGTGGTCACGACAATGAGTTCATGTAGGTGATGATGGAAGCGGGCACGCATTCCTTGAATAAATTTTTGGGTCCTACAATGGACACCACTGTGCATATGTAAAGTGTAGAGCTTGTCGGACTGTGTCCTTGTGGCCAGTGGGTTTGACTGATGCTGTGTGTTCAACAATCGCGGATGTCTGCTTGACTACCCATACTGTGTAGTGCTACAGGAACCATGTTTCCGAGACCAGAACCCAATGGTGTACATCCAATGTTGCAGGTTAACAACCGCTTTAATTAATCCCCAGAGGTCACGGTTGGGAGGTATCGCCACTTTATTGTCGGAACAACACCTCCAGACTAGGTAAATCACGGGAACTTTAGCCCGGTCTTACCGGCCATTTGCAAGTGTAATTAGCAGACACGTGTCAATACATGTATGATAATACATATTGTCATGCGAAGGTAATCTATGTTATTTGGACAATGGCTTCTGCTATTGGCATCCGTTGCTGTGAGTGTTGCGGTTACCATACACATTGCTTGCTCAGAGGCAGACTTCCCAATTCTGCACACTACTGTGGTCTCCTTTAAGGACCCTGAGCCAGTGGTCGACAGTACTGCAGCCACTGCATCACTCACATATGCCGTCTACCGGTACCTACAGGACTGCATGAACCAGGCATTCCCTTACCCAACTGTGGTTCATTGTACCAATGCCAAGCATCCAGTGTGGTGTACCCCAGCCATACACAAGCTGTACAACAAGAGGAGGTGGCTACTACAAGGCGGAGCAGACACCTTGTGAGGTATGACACCCTTGGTCATTATATGTGTAGAGCTACACGCTGTCATGACATGGTCCAGGGCACGTTCCACAGATATACCTACATGGACCTGGCTGACAATCATACCACCTTCATTTGCTATGCTCGACACCTGGGAGGTCACTCCCACATATGCTCTGACTGGGTTCACGATGATGTGGAGTTTACTCAACATACACACATTGCCAAAATACGGGCTGACAAGTTCGGTGAGGACATCTCCACACCCTCCCCCCCACATGAGGAGATGTCTGTACCAGCGGTTTGTGGTCCCCAAATGTTCTGTGACACATGGGTGGGACATGCTCTCTCCAGGGTGGTGGACATAGCATCCATGAGACCAGCTGGTGACCCGACTGTGTACTCCACTATCTCATTGAGGAATTAGACCCACAGTTAGGACAGCTGTTTCTTTGTAGCCTCACCTCAGGTAACATACCCAGGTTGTGTCGCACGGCAACTGTAGTCCCACGTCACAGGGCCAATGCCTCCACTGACCCTGGTTATTACTGTCCCATTACCATGAGGAGACCTATCTGCAAAGACATGGGGAGGGATCATACTGCGGCTCGTAGATGAAGGCATAGGGGACATGCATACTTTGCATCCAACACGGTTTGGCTTGTTCAGGGGCGGTTCATGCCTTTAAAGCATGGTTGACGTTTTGGGACAGTCACGAGGCCATTGATGGGGTCTTGCAGTCCATACAGCCTACCTCGACCTGGCAAAGGCCTTCAACACATTACCCCCTCAGGTATCGTTGATAAACCCATTGGCTGGGATGTGAACACGTACATCACAGGATGTGTTGTAAACTGTCTATGTGACACAACCCACGCGGTCATAGTTGCTGGCAGCATGTCAGACCTACTGCCTGTCATGGCGGTGTCCCATGGGGCCCTTCCTGGGTCCACTCCTCTCATACATCTACATTTCCACAGTACAGGCACACACAGGGGTGTTATGGGCAACATTGTTTGTAGATGACTGCGAAACAGGTGCCATAGTGGGACGGACATCTGACACAGATATCCTTCAAAGGGGCCTCCCAGATATGCATATCTGCTGTCAGGGACATGTCCCACAGCTAACTGCAAAGTAATGCAACATCATACCTGTCGAGGAGTACTAGGTCACCCCTGTCCAGCATATAGGTGGCTGTCCACTGAGCGCAGGGGTGATTACCAGGGATCAGGGGACAGAGTTTGTCGGTCACCATTCGTTCAACACACACGTTGCTATCGTGGTTCGGTGGGGCTTCTACATTGCCCACCTGTTTGTGCAGGGATTCACATCTACATCAGGGTAGGTCATTGTCTCCTTGTACCCATTACGTGTTACACCTATGATTGACTACATTGCCCCATTCAGAGGGTATCTGACCCAACACCTACAGCAGCTGGGAAGGCCTCATAGGTTAATTGTCATACAGATGCAGGGTGACATGGATTTGTGTAATGCTGCCCCACTTGTAGGACCCCTGCCCCATTCAGTCACATACCTGTTGTTCAGTGTTGACCTGTGCCTGACATACGAGGCCATGTCAACCCATATGTCATGTCTATGCTTCACCTACTGTATCTGCATCCCTCAGAACCACAAGGGCAGGTGACATGAACCTTGTCACGGTCATTAATGGGATGTGTTGGAGTGACACATATGTCACCCGGACACTCACAATGCTGTGGATCTACATCACAGTACATGTGAAACAGAGATCCTTCCTAGCCTTGTTCGGGGGTATGTTGTCCATTGGATGGGGAATTGCAGATATAGGCCAGGGATTACATCATTATCACTGCTTGACAGAGGTACAGCAATATCATAAGTATTTTATCTCCGGCACAGAAGGTTGGCAAAGTAATCCTAACTATGGTGTAGGGTTATGGCTGAACCTGGGTCGATGGCCTACCCTGTACCTATGGACGTATGAACCTATATTCATAGTTTGTCCCATTTACACTTGTCTATACCCTATCCTCTTTCTCAAGTGTATATTTCTGTGGCACGTGATTGTCCTCTGTATTACTTGCAGGTATGCTGTCTACAGTGCACATACGTCACAGTTGATGACAGTGTATCTGTGTCCCTAACACTGTGATACTGAGGACTACCACACATCCTTCACAACATTACATGCATATGTCCATTCTATTCTTCTTTGGCCTATGGGGGGGTGTTAAGGCAACAATTACACAAGTCCCTGTTTGTGCATGCTTCATGTTGGTGTTTGACCAGCCTCCGTTGCAGTCGTGTGTTGGACGGTAGTGTTTCTGTGTGTTTGGCATGTGTTTTTATTGCCGGTACATCTGTGGGAGGTGTGGTTGGCACATGTTCCTCCTTGCAGGGACACCCATCCTGGGGTTTGTGTCATGCATCTGCACTTGGCACCTGCCATATGTCCTGTACTATTCCCACAGTCGTGTATGCCTTCATGCACTACTACTGCGTGTTACTGGCTGTTTGTATGTGGTACACATGGTGATTGTGGTGGTTGGCTTGACCTATTCCCATGCTAGAACATACACATCTGTCAATTACGTTGTTTAAATCAAACTGTAACACTCATTCGTCTTTTCAAAATGACAGTCAATAACACAGGAAGCTCAGATTAACAACGTTTTAATAGTGTGCACCAGGAGGCAAATAACTATGCAGTACAAGTTTAGAGTTTTGTCTTACTCTATACAACTGACAGCTGTATGAGTATTGTGTTTACAATCATCTTTTGCACACCTTAATGATGTGGTCAGTCACAGGGCATTTACATCACTATAGTCCACAATATTGTATTCCTACAACAGTGCTAAGGTAATGCTTATTAAATGTTTTCCCATGAGGATAGCACAGCCTTGCGAGCCACATAGTCAATTAGAATGTCCTTCGGTAAATTCCGCTCTGTCAAGGTTCCAAGACTGTTCAGATACAATCCACACTTCATATCCTACTATGTTCCTTTGTCTCTCCGGTGAGCAGCTGTACTCTGTCTTAGATGGAGCTCACAAGGCCATCCTCCTCAGTGGAAGGATGAAAGATATACCTGTACATACATTTATTATTCTCTAACCCAGCAGATGACTAATGCTGAATGACATACACCTGCTGCACTGGTTACTGCCAGGGTCAGGGTTCGATCACACTGCAGCTACACTACAGGCAATTACATGCATGATAAGTTCTACTGCCATATTGTAAAATAGAATAATATGCATTATACACTATTTGCTTCTAAACTAGCACGTCATATATATGTTTAAATATATATTTTGCTAACATTCTCCCTCCTTTGATTGCTTCTATTCTATCCAGAAACATATACAACATTATTTCATTCCCTAGCCTCTTCCTCTCTGGACCGTTTAACTAGGCAAGTCATTTGTTGTACATTTCAGAAAGGATTTCATTTTGTATTAACAAATACCACTACAGGTCTTGATACATAGTCTCGGTTACAGATACGTCGACAGAGTCCCTGACTAATACTTTCATGCAAAGTATCCCGCAACAGACACATGCTCCCAATATGAGCAGAACAACACAAATGGCAATCAAGATATTCAGTATGACTGAACCCCATCCACCAAATGGTTTGTGGAAATGGTTCGTCAGTGGGTTTGGGCCTGGTTCCGCCATGGCTGACACCTGCTGTATTACCTCTAGGTGGGCGTTACTATTGTGCTTATTATGTGGTACTTAGACACAGCGGTCTTCTTTGATAAGCGCGCACGTACCAATTCTCGCCGCCAGGGTGCAGTCGTGCGCTATTACATTTAGTGACACAACAGTTCTCAATGCATCCAGTTCATCAGTCACAAGTTAAAGAGCGAAAAGTCACATTGCTCATTCCTCCGACAGGTTTTGACAACTTCCTCTGTTCCCTGATTGATTTCACTACTCCACAAGCTGGGAGTGTTCCAGCCCAGGATATAACGCTGTCACTCAAGTCCATATGAGTCAATATTCCTTTATCTCTTGCAGAAGAATGATTTTTCAGAACAGCTTCCATTTCACCCACTGGATTAGTAGGTTTCTCGACTGTGTTCCCAGTTCTTCGAGCTATATGTCTTATAGTTCGTTTAGGCCCAGAGGCAATTGTGCAGTATGTCATGTGACTGGAGCCAGATAACCCAAAATCAACTGCGGACCAATTCTCAGGTAACCATTGATATGCTTTTTCCCACAAACAAAATAACAATATTCTACTTTACTACTGATGCGGGTTAACTCTGCATGTAACATTTTCCTGTCTATAACAGAGGACTGTTTATACAATTCAGGATGTTTATGCACATCTTTCCACGTTGTTCTCATGAAGCTTCAATACAAATCATGAATGGTGCTACAACTAGTACTGTGATCTTTGGCTGTTATATGACATTTGTAAGACACAGTTATGTTACAATTACTCCCACCAACTTGAACTGTATCATGTTTATGAAAACAAACAATTACTTTTTGTGTAACAGGTAAGTACAGTGCCACTTTGTCCTGTGATCTCACAGAACCTGTATCAAAGTGTAAATATTCACAAGTCTCAATCTATCCCCAAGGGGACAACATACATCGGAAGTCCTCCATATGATGTAGGTATGGCAGTACAAACACAGCAATTTAAAATGTTCATAGTCTGTACATGCACACGCGTCATGCCTAGGTATGTGTTGAAGTTTGGATGCCACTCTGTGGCCAGTTCATCACGTATCACTATTTGTATCTGTGTAGTTATATGCAGGTAAGGTCCCAGCAAATGTAAAGTCAACACAAACATGGTTAATAGGTGTATGATCAGTAGGACAGTAAACCAAATGTCTTTGGGGTTGCTTTGTATTGTTATACAGTCTGGCCCGGGTGATTCTGTCTCTATGGTATATCAGCTACAACATGTAAATCAGACTTGATATCCTTTCCCGGTTTGGAAAAGGTGAGGTGAACCCAGGACGACCTCTCCGCAAACCTTACTGCAGTCGGCGTTGCCAACAGTACCTGGTACAGACCTTCCCACGTTGGACTCGGCAATTATCTTATTTGGATAACAGTGAAATACACACAGGATACTGGAGTCAGCTATGCGTCCGACTTCGCTTGCTCTTTATCTGTAAAAGAGTTTAACTGCAAAACAGTGTTATTGGTTAACAATCCTCTCATGTCACTTGCTAATGAGCCATCGACCTCCAGCTCTGCAGGCATGACAGCTTTCCACTGTGGCACATGATATGCCATTCCAAATACTACTTCGAAGGGGGTCAAACACTTTACATTTGGAACTGTTGTCATGCTCAGCAATGCTAGAGGTAGACAGCAAATGCAACTCGTCTGGGTGTCACCCATCAACCTCCTCAACTTATTTCTCGGGATCCCATTGTACCACGCCACCAGTCATGCTGACTGTGGGTTGTACATGCAATTTTTATTCATGGAAATACCAAATAATCCCCCAGGTTGCTGGATTGTCTGGTTCACAAAATGTGTTCTATTGTCACTGTAGCTTCTTTACAGTATGCCAGATCTAGGGATACTTTATTTTACTGGGACCTTTGCCACTGCTGCTGCATCCGGATTCCTGGTTGGGAATGCTTCTACCCATTTTGATAATATATCTATAATCACTAAACAGTATTTCTTCCCTTCACATTTATTCAGCTGTATAAACTCCATACAAACATTACGGAACGGTTATGGTGGTGTAGGTAAACCCACTCCCTTCGGTTTAAATGCTCCCTGTGCATGATGTTTACTGCAAATATGACACGCTGCTCATGATGTTTGTATGTGGTTCCTAATTCCGTATGTTAGGAATATTCTGTTAACCAACTGTACCATCCCCCCTGTTGAGACATGGCTCTACCCATGGCTCAACAAAGCCGCATATCTGAATACATCAGACGTTAATATTGGCTTTCTCACTGTGGATATGTACAGTCCGTCTTCAAGGATTGCTCCTCGTCATACCCACGTCTGCTTTTCTGCTTTCGTAGTTGATGTTTGCATTGTTTGTAACATTTCTACATCTAGAATGTCTGAGGATTGTCATTCCTCATTCAAAAAGACACTTTCCAACTGTGAGGCTGCTTGTTTTGCAGCTGCATCAGCTCGTGCCTTACCTTTCCTACTGTTATCCTGTTGCTTTGTATGAGCTGCACATTTACAATTAGCTACTTTAGTGGGTAACTGAATGGAATCTAATGCATTCAAGATCAATTGCGCATGATTAATCGGTTTACCGGTGGATGTTATCATTCCCTATTCTTCCACTGCTGCTCATAAACATGCACTGTAGAGACAACATACTGACTATCGGTATAAATGTCCACACATCAGTTTTTCGCTAGAGTACAAGCACGTGTTAAAGCTATCGATTCTGCTGCTTGAGCAGACACGTTATGCTGCAGGGGTTGGGCTTCTACAATCTCATTATCAATAACTACTGCATAACCTACTTGATTCTTTCCTGTAGGACTCTTTCTACATGATCCGTACACATAAACTGTCACCTCTGCATCATCTAAGAGTATATCAGTGATATCCTGTCTGTGTGGAGTTATTTCCTCCATTTCATATAGGCAACTGTGTGGTGTGCCATACACAGGTATCGGACGTGACGTTGATAGGTTTAATGTTGTACAACGTTCAATCACCATATGAGGTTGACTCAGGGGTATGGTCAAACAAGAAAGATGTCTAGCACGGGTCAGGAATGCTATTTTCTCTTGCAGCAGACTGATCGCAACTGCATGAGACACTCTCACAGTGAGAGGGTGGAATAATAACATTGAGGCCGAGGCCTGTACTGCCATGGGTGCTGCAACAACTGCCTGTACACAATGTGGCACTGACCATGCCACAGTGTCCAACTGCGATGAGTAGTAAGCTATGGGGCGTTGCTTACTTCCATGCTGTTGCATCAACACTGACGTCATATATCCCTGCTTACAATCTACAGTCTGACAACATCTGTTATGATTATTCGGGAGACCTAAAACAGATGTTGAAGCTATCAATCGTTTTAGTCTGCAGAAAGCTGTTTCTGCTACTGGAATCCAGTGTAGTATATGTTGTGCTGCCATAGGTGTATTAAAGATTAAAGCAGACAATAGAGCAGATTCCAAAGCATTGTTTGGTAACCAGCTTCGACAACAGTTAGTCGGCCCAGGAAGGACATCATTCCCTTCTTGGTAGTTGGCTTGGGTGCTTGTGAAATTGCTGCCTTCCTATCGTCATGTAATGTTCTACCCTCCTTGGATACCACATATCCCAGGTACTTGACCTGTATTCTCTGTAGTTGCAATTTATGCTTGCTTAATTTATGTCCCTGTTCTGCTGAATATTTCAATAATGCTATTGTATCTTCCCTACATTGCTGCTGGGTAGGGGTCCCAAGCACAATATCATCCACATAAAGTAGAACTTGACTGGCCCGGGTGGAGTAAACACCGGAATGTTGCTAGCCATCTCCTGTGCGAATATCGTTGTACTTTCACAGTATCCCTGCGATAGCGGGTATGGCTGTATCTGTTACCCTGAATGTAAATGCAAAACAATACGGACTATCTGGATGTATAGGTATTGAAAAGGAAGCATAGCTTATATGTACCACGGTAAGATACTTCTGTGGCGGGTTCATAGCATTCAATATAGTGTGTGGGTCTGGCACCATCGGTACCCTAGGTATTATTACATGATTTACAGCTTGTAAATCCTGTACCATCCGCCATTCCCCCTTTGCTTTTCTATCAGAAGATACAGGGGTATTGCATGGTGAATAGTGATTACTTTGTAGATGGGGAATTCCCTCTGTGACTTTACAGATTTCTTCTGGTGTCCACGGTCTATACACTAAGGGAGTTGGGTCCTGGCCTTCCTGTCCTGCATGAGGGTTCGGTACTTCAATTAATTGACAGATATCCTCACTCTGTTCTAGTGACTCTCTTCTTACTTGTGTGTCCCTAGGTATGTTACGAGTTCGGGATGTGGTTTCAATAGCTTCTCTTACATTTGGTCGTTGTGATACCTCTGTTGCCACAGGATAACGTGGGGGGGACTAGCCTGCCCTCCCGCTTCATATCCTGGATGTGGTATCGGAGGTGGTAGAGGGGGTGGGGGGGCTGTCGCTACTACTGTATTATTATCTTCTTTGTGTACGTATGATGCTTTCGCATTTCTAGTGTTCTGTTCCCTTCGGTTCACTACCTCTATCCACCTATGTGCTTGACGGATACCCAATTGTCGCTGTTTTTTCGCCTGCACATCTTAGGGTTGCCACCTTTTCAAATGCACAGAGTGGGACATTAGTGTTAGGAACGTGTCATTTTGCAGGGCAAAACATACCCACGGCCAGTACAAAGGACAGCAATTCACTTTTTGCCAGGAGAGCAACCTATTCTTGTAGCATTTGAGTTGCTTATTCTGTTTATTATGATATTTTGGTGTTTCAGATACAAAATAACTGTTTTATGCTACCATTAAAGAAGATATATGAAATATTTTTGGCCTGAGATATCAGGACATTTGCCATTTGTTCAGTTTGTTTGCAGGACACAACTGGCCAAAGAGGGACTGTCCCTCACAAAGTGGGACAGGTGGTTACCCTAGAACATCTGCATCACATTTTCAGTGATTCCAATGTTTCAGTAACGATATTTTGTCTAATATACCATCAATGTCATATTTATTACCCCATTTTGCAGAATATCTCACATTATGTGCTCTCTGCAATTGCATATACTTCACATCACCCGTCAAACGCGGATCACATGATCTGTTTGTGCACTAATCTCCCATATCCTCTACACGACTGTTACGTAACCCTTCTCTCGTACCACGTGGTATCTCCTTCCCTGTATCCACTGTAGTGTCTACAATGACTATTTACTCTACTCTGTGTTCCCCTGATCTATGTCCAGATTTAAAACTACTTGGATTGGTCTTCGACCTGCTATCACAACTGTTAACAGAAACACAATGTAGTCTGGTCCCTGATCTACAATAGAGACAAAGAGGCAAACCCTCCTTACCTGAGCCTCCTGTTTATGACTGCACGTTTTCTTCTTGGGATCCAGTTTTCCGCTTTTCAGCCACAGATCAGACAGTGGACAGCCTCTTTACACACAACAATTCAGTCGGAGGTCTTTTCACTCAAGAAGAACTATTTAGGCAAATTCTCCTGCGCACATGTCTAACCACCCATGCACTCTGACCTGTAGCTTACCAAGGGAATTCCGGATAACAAGGACCACAATGTCACATAAGTTGTTAAAACCAAACTGTAGACATCAGTAGGCTTTCAGTGACAGTCAATAACACAGGAAGCTCGGGTTCACAACGTTTTAGTAGTGTACACAGGCAGGCAGTAAACTATACAGTCCAAGTATGAGAGGTTTGTCTGACTCTATACAGTAAGCAATTTCTTTATATAGTGTTTACAATCAGCTTTTGCCCACCTTACTGACGTGGTCAGTCACAGGGCATTTCCATCACTATGGTACGCAATATTCTATACATACGAGGGTGCTGAAGTCATGCTTTTAAAATGTTTTCCCATGAGAATAACACAGCCTTGCAACGCACCTGGTCAATTACAGTGTCCTTCTGTAATTGTAGCTGTTTCAAGGACCCTGGACTGTTCCGATACAATAGTCAGTTCATTTCTTAATCGTTCCTTTGTCTCTCTGGTAAGGAGTTGTACTCTATCTTCGATAGAGCTCACAAGGCCATCCTCCTCAGGGAAGGGAGGATGTTATACATGTACATACATTTATTTTTCTGTAACCCAGCAGATAATTAATGCTGAGAGACATAAGCCTGCTGAACTGGTTACTGCCAGGGTCAGAGTTCGATCACACTGCAGCTAAGCTTCACCAATTACATGCATGATCATTTCTACTGCCATATTGTGCGGTACAATTCAATGCATTATATAGTATTTTGCTTCTAAACTGGCACTTCATATGTGTTTCTATATATATTTTTCTAACAACATCCATCTGGCCATATGCATGTTGTTCCGTCCTTTACCTTGACCGTGTGTATTTGGCCGTCCGGCAACGCTACTCTCCACATGTGATGTCCCACCTTCCCCTTCTGTGCCTGTGGCACCCTGTTAGGATGTCCTGTTTGGTAGGCACATGTTCCGCTATATGTGTTTGACTTCTCTGCATAGCTAATCATCGATGCGGTGGTTCAACAACCCGACTTGTCCACATGTGTACAGTTATGTGCACCGTGGCGTGTGCAAACCTATATGGTTTGGACGGGTACATACCACATGCGGGATGTACACATTCTGCAGACACATTCACATGCAGCCATTTCCATATCTGTACCTGAGGTGGGTTGGTGACATGTGGGGTACATATTTGCCCGCGTGGCACTGCATAACACAATACTTCTTACCACATTTCAGGTATGCCCATTGTGTGTAGGTGTGTAGCTGCACAAGGATGCTAGCTGGTTTGGGTGCACAGGCATACATGGGTGGGACTTACATGCTACAATGGGGCTATTGTGTATTACATCTGCATGCATGGGTTCTGCTTCTGGATATTACACTTAGACATACACCGTCCTGTGTATGCGACGAACACGTTGCTGGGTGTGGGACATGTTGCTATGCACATGTTTGCCTATGTTTAGGGTATCTTGGTTCCTTCCTGTTGTTATGTCGACACAGCTACCCGGCTGTGTACTCTCACTACTGCTTGTGACCATTATGGTTGACACCTTTTCCAATGCCCATAGTGGGACATCTTTTGTGGAAACATCGGATTTTGCAGGACAACACATACCCACAGCAAGTGGAGTTGACAGAACTTCACTTGTTTGCCATAATATACGCTTATTCTGTTAGCATTTGGGTTCCTTATTCAGTTTCTTATGCCATGTATGTGTTTCATATACAAAATATATGTTTTATGCTACTATTACAGGTATGTTGAGGGAATATTTTTGGCAGGAAATCTCAGGTCATTTGCCAGTTTTTCGGTTTTTGCCGGGACACAACTGTCCAATGAGGGACTGTCCATAGCAAAGTGGGACAGCTGGTAACCCTGGTGACCATGCCCATGTCGCTACTGGGGTTGCCACCTTTTCCAGTGGCCGAGGTGGGACATTTTCGGGACTCACATCAGATTTTACAGGCCGACACATACCCACGGTCACTATATAGCATAGAACTTCACTTGTTTGCCTAAATAAAAGCTTATTGTTGTAGCAGTTTGGTTGCTTATTCTGTTTCTTGTGACATTTAGGTATTTTAGTTACGGAAATAACCATTTCATGCAACCATTACATTAAATACGGGATATAATTATGTCCTACAATCTTAGCACATTTGCCATTTTTAATATTTTTTATCGGGACACAACTGCCCATAGAGGGACTGCCCCTCGCAAAGTGGGACAGGTGGTACCCTTAGTCGCTACTCCTATGTCGGTGCGGCGCGCTGACATGCTGCGGTACACCTTCTCTGGGTATGCCCACTGACGGTGCATTGCGGGACGAACGCGGTGTTACACGTATCCTTTGTTCCTTGGACGGGTACACTTAGGGCTTTGTGGGTTGTGTTTGCTTCTCCGTTTTGTTGGTACGGGTACTATGTTGCATACTCTACGTGCGTTTCATTCTGCACGGGCCCTGGCTGCTGCCATTACTATTATGGGCGGACCGTGGCAGTCAGCACATTAGGTTGCTCATCGCCTGCCGGCTTGGCCACGCCTCCGGACGCATCCTACTTCGGCTCACTCACGTACACTACGCACGTGTCTGTGGTTGCGGCGCGCTCTCATTACTATGCATATGGCGCTACTACGCTGACTATTCACTGCACCCCCAGCGCAGGCCTTACACCGGCCTTGCGCCGAGCTTCATGAATCCCGGGGCATGTCTATAATGTAATTTATCTATTGCTTTTATTGCCTGAAGCCAACTATGATATTCACTTTGTACATAATGTATGTACATATTGCATTTTGTCATTCACTCTGTATATGATGTCATGTATGTATAGTGTTTATTCCTTGGCTGAGACTGAAGTGGGTCCAATGGGATCAATATTCTACCCCAGGTAACAAATTCAAAATAAATAAAATACTTATGAGACAGATAAGTGTGCATGTGTGTAAAGTTCTTGATAGACTATTCGGTACTTTTCCTTTATCGGGGCAACACTTCAAAATGATTGCTTGGAATGTTACCAGGCACTCGCACTGATCTCACAACTGCTGCTGAAGTGTCCGACACACACACTTACGGTCTTTCCTGTCAATGAGAATTATTACATGTGAGCCCTAACGCCAAAGTACCCTGATGTGTGTCCTTGACTGAAAACTACCATTAAAAAAGATGTATGCTGGGGATAATGGAAGTGATGCAAAGTTGTGTGTTTTATTGTGCATTAGTCGATGTACAATTACTTTAAGCCTCTGAGTACTCTGTCATTAGAATAACAATAAAATGGGTGGCGAAAGCCAAACACACTCTGGCTAGGCTTATAAATGCCCTAGGGCAGATAGCCTAGTATGAACCTATGAACCTATAACCTCAAAAAAAGGCATAGCAAAATTAATTTAAAATGGGTGGCGAAAGTCAAACACACTCTTGCTAGGCTTATAAATGCCCTAGGGCAGATAGCCTAAGTATGAACCTATGAACCTATGAACAAACACTTAAAGGTACACACAACAGGGTAGTTTTACTGTGTCGGTACAATAACAAACAAAGTACACACATCAGGTTTACCAAATCAAATCAGAAAGTAGTGTGATTGTGAAACAGTATTCATTCTAACAAATGAAATTTGTGGGAAACGAGAAATCCTAACTGAAGTTTGGAACAATCTCCGTAACCACTACTAGGTTAGTAAAGGTCAACACTGCAACATTCACCTTGAAGATATTGTAAAAAAGCTATTTTCTGTAATTAACTGAGTCTGGGAAGTTGGAACCTAACTTGTTTGTATGGCTTACATCACATGGGGATTATAAGCAGCATCACATTAAATGGAAAGAGATCATTGCAAGTGTTGCCCCGATAAGTCTCCGTAACCACTACTAGGTTAGTAAAAGTCAACGCTGCAATGTAGCTGTCACCTTGAAGATATTGTAAATAAGCTATTTTCTGTAAGTAAATGAGTCTCAGAAGTTTGAACAAAACTTGTTTGTACAGCTAACATCACATGGGGATTATAAGCAGCGTCATATTAAACGGAAAGTGATTATTACATTATAAGTGTTGCCCAGATAATGGAAAAGTACCGACTATTCTTTCTAGGGTTTTCTTCAAATTTAATTAGACTGGCTGTGAGCCTGAAATTGTTAGGTTTTGTAGAAGGGCCTCCTTTATGCAAAGGTATTATCTGGGCCTCTTTCCAGATTTGAGGAACTGTACTTTACCTGATGCTTTTTATAAGAATGGTTACAGCAAATACAAGAGAGTGAACAGTGAATAGCTAAATCTCTAGGTTTAGGAGGAAGGGGGTCCAATCCAGGTAAGCTGATGTTTTTGTTTTCTAAGATTTTTTTAAAATTTACATACTGACATCAGTTAGCCAGAATGTTTGATCAAATTTAAGTGTGCCTTCATATATTGATTTATTTATTTATTTGATATTTTTTTAACCTGGAAAGTCCAACTTAGCCAGAAAGTGTCCATTTTCAGTAGAGGTCCAGGGAGAAAAGCTCCACATTCACAATATTTCAAAAATCAAGTACAGGTGTTTTCAATCACAAAGCATCATTTTACATCACAAAACAACATGTACAAGTATTTTAAATCATACATTATCATGTTACACTATAAGACATTAGAGTGAAAATATTGTAATGAGAAAAACATAGATAATATGTTTCATAGTAGAGTGCAATGAAAAACAATAACATGAGATGAAGAGAATATGTGAGGAAAAATTCAATAGTCATATTATTTGTTTCATAGATTAGTAAGTGGTAAATGAGACCTGAGACAATTATAATAAGATATTTAAAGAGATATCAGAGATTACATGATTAGAGACAGCGAGGTGAAATTGAGTGATGTCTTGGTATGACAGAGGTGTTTATATTATGCTTATAGAAAGAAGAAGGATGGAGAGAAGGAGATTATAAGAAGAGTGCAGGTAGGGTGTCTTCAGGTAGCTTAGGAAACAGGTAGAGGAAAGGTCTGCAGAGATGAATTAAATAAGGTAAGTTAATGGGAACAACAAAAAGGACTGGTGTAGGAGGCTGGAGAGGATTGTGAAGTGTGATCCAGGTTCTTACTCCAAGAAAACCTACTCACTACCACCCAACATGGCGTCCATCCCAATCACAGCACTACTGCTGCCCTCATTTCTTGCACTCAATCTCCCTAGCAGGGACAACAACAAACTCACTTTTTGTCTCTAGACCTCTGCAAAGCATTCAACGCTGTCTCACACCCCCATGCTATTTTCTAAACTCTCCAACCCCAGCCTTTCCAGTACAACTATTTCCTGGTTTTCTAGCTATCTCTCTAAAGCAATCTGTTAAATGCTTTTCCTCACTGTCCCCCCTTTCTCCCCATCAAAATGGGAGTCCCTCAAGGGTCAATTCTTAGTCCCTTTCTATTTAACATATTCACTAATAACCTCCATATTTCCTGTCCATACTCTTCCCTTATACAAAACGCTGATGACTCCACAGTCATCTCTACCTGACACCCTCTCTGACCTACACACCCTCACCCAAAACTAACTCTATCAAAATTGACTCTCTAAAAAACAACTCATCCTAAACCCTAAGAAGACTGAGCTTCTTTTATTCCTCTCAAAATCTCTCATCCATCTTTTACATTCCCTCTGCATTACTTCACTTAACAACACTATCATAAATGCAGAAACTCACACCAAACTTCTTGGAATTACCATCGATGACCATCTCAAATTTGACCTGCATGTCCACCATTGCATAAAGAAAACACACCAAAAACTAGGCTTACTTTACAGAAATAACAAATTCTTCACAAAAGACTTTAGACTATCTCTTTCCCATGCCTTCTACCCAGTCGTATCTACAGCTTTACAAATATTAACTAACCTGCAAGCCTCCCTTCTAACAAAACTTGAATCCACCTATAACAAAGTAGCTAGGTTTGCAGTTAACCACACCTCAAATACACATCACTGACAATCCCTCAAACTTTTAAACTGGCAAGAGTTCCCCCACCAACTTCTATTCCCTCAACTTACTGTCATTTATTCCATCCTCAGCAAGCCCTCAGCCTGACCATTCATCTCCTCACTCATCTCACTTTCTACTCCTTCTAGAACCCTCAGGAGCTCTGACCAACAACTCTTGGAAATGTACAAACCCAAAAGATCTATAGGCCACAATCTCTATAACTATACTCCTGCACTAGCCTGGAACAAACTACCCTTGACCATCAGAAAAATACCTCATGCACATGAATTCAAAAAAAAAAAAATATTTTTATAAATTTGGTGTTACTCTTATTGCCTTGTTTCAGCTGTCTCTGCATGTTTAATTACATAGATTGTACTATGTCTTACCCCATCAAATGTATATGTATATCCTCTGTATTTGGTACTTTTCTCATGTTGAACCCCATGGAATGTCTATGTATATCCTCATTCTCTGTTAAATATGTACGTGGAGCTTTTCTCCCCAGGAGTCCATTGAAAACGGGTTCTTGAGCCCAATGGACTATCCTGGTTAAACAAATGCAAATAAATAAAAATAAATAAATAAAACTCTAAAAGAATACCTACAAAATACCTACACTTGTCACTGTAATAAACTCAGTTTAAACTTTCCTCCCTAAACAACACCACTCACTCCTGTTCTATCTGTCCTCTGCTACTGCTTCTTCTAACCACTCCCCTACTGTCTCCCTCACACTTTCCCAGTTGTTATCTCACCCTGTTCATAACTGCTCCCACGACTTCTACAACTAACCTGCTTTCTGACTCATTTTGTCCACCCTGACCTTGAGATATGTATCTTACTAGCTTGTTTACTTTACTTTATCATATATTTGAAATCAATCTTTTTTTATTTTTTGTGTGCATTTACTTCTGTTGATACACTTGTGTAACCTGCTTGAGTACCAAACTCTACTCTCTCTCTATTGTTCTCATTACAGCTATGTATGGAACCTTGTTTATTCTTCTGTGGAGCTTTTCTCCATGGGCCTCTGCTGAAAAGGGGGTCTAGCTCAGTCGGACTTTCCTAGTCAGCAAACATCAAATAAATAAATAAAAGGGGTGAGTGAATTATAGTGAGTAACTTTAGCCAGGATTGGCACAGGAGCAGGACCAAACTTTTGTAAGGTATTCTTTAAGGGAGCATTTAAAGGTGGGAGGTTAGAAATGGTTCTGGTGGTTAGAGGTAAGGAATTCCACTGTTTTGCTACTCAGTACAAGTATAGGCTTTGTCCAACAGACTTATTCGGTTTATTTATGGTAAGAAGTTGTTTGTTTTCTGATCTAAGAATTTTTTTGGAAAATACATGTTGATTAAAAGGTTAAGAGCTGGGCAGACTAATGGTTTGTATATGATTTTATGTATTGTTGTAAGATGAATGTAGGAGAGGTGCATGGGGAGTGTCAGCCAGCTAAGGGTATGCAGGGCTTTACAGTGATGGGTAAAGGAGGATGAATTAGTAGCAAATTTGGCAATTTTGTTGTAGTAGCTTTCAAGTTTGTTTTTTATGGAGGATTGTAAATTAGTTAGAATTGGTGCTCCATGGAGTAGGGGGCAGAAGGTATGTCTTGAGAATGGTATTGTTAAATCAGAGACAGCAATCTTGAAGTAAATGTTTAATTGTTCTGTTGTATGTTTATCACTCATGTTCTGATTGTAAGGGTGAATTTAAATTCCCAGGTTTAAAGAGTTAATTTAGATAATTCCAAAATGTTTTCAGAGAAGACAAGTTCAGAAGGCTGGTGTTGACAAAACCTTTTAATGGTCTTTGATAGATAGCTTATGGGTATTCCTGGATTTTTTATATTTAAAAGTAAATAAAACAAGAACCAGCGATCTCTGTGCAACAACCAAAGATTTAATAAACACAAGCACTCATGTAGTGGAATTACCTGAAGGATTGCAACGGAACCAAAAGAAAGTACAAATAGAACTTTAATAAACCAGAACAGATAATCCATTAAGTAACTTGAGCATTTGTATTTATTATATTTAAAACTAGTGCAAATATTCAGATGGGCAAACTTGTGCAAAAAAACATGTATGTCACATTAATAAAGCAATCTGAAGAAATGAACATGTATTATAACCATGGTGCTTTGAGTGTATAAATAAACAGATGCCATTTAGAGACCAAGCCCTTCCTTTTATTTTAGATTAGGCTTTTGCAGGAACTACTGCTTACTGACTCATAAAAAGCATAAAACTAAAACTGTGGCTGCTGAGATATTGTTTGCATATATTCAAGATGAACTGTGTCTTCCAGTGAGCAGACACATATATGAATCATTTCTTTCAGGAGAATGCTTTCTTGTAGCTTATTTACTGGAAGCTTTAACACAATCAAGACATTTTCTGAGAGAATAGGAGCAAATAATTCTTGTAATTGAAGTAGATGCTGAAAACAAGAATAGTTGTTTTGCAGTCATAAAATTGCATCCCAGTAGCAATCTGCAGTTTGGTGGAATAAATACCATGAGTTTGCCCACTGTTCTTCCTTGCATTTTCACATGTTCTTTTCTCTGTGACCTGTTGACAGGTATGGGAAGCACTGATGTATATTTAACTCCTAAACTTTGCTCCTTTAATGGTAAGCCATCGGTCTGAAATTCTGTGACTTGCCATTGCTTTTCTAATGTCAGTTATGGTTAACTAATATATTAAGAACAATAGATATCAAACAGGAGGGTTTTGCACAAAGCTCTCTGAATCATTTGACATGAGCTGTTATTTTTATTTCATTTAATTATTGCTGATGAAATAGATTGCACTTTAGGCATGATTCCTGAGGAAGTACATTATTCCAAACGGGGCATTTGCTTTCAAATCAAGACTTGATATTTCATTGGTTGTCCACAATGGATCATCATTTCTTGCTTTACAAAAATATTTGACAGTTGTAGTTAAGCTATGCATATGTATTCATATTTTTTCATTTACTTATTTGGTATGCAATGTTTTAGTCTGTTGTATTGATGCTGCAAAAAGACAGACAATCAGGTGAGCATTTATATCACATTATCGAAAGATGAAAATAGCGAACGCTATTTAATCAAACCTAAAATATCGAAACCACATAATATCAAACATTCAGAACAATGAATAAATCTATGGATAATGCCAAGCATAGTATATATATTAGAGCTGTTATAGTTATACTAATAAATGCCAGTTATGAATGGAGCTACATAGGAGTGGATACATTCTGTATGTATTGGAGAGGGTAAAAGTGACAAACAGCTGTATCTCCTCCAGTAAGTTGTATGGTTTATAATATTACATTGAAAGTAAGATAAACAAAAAATATTGTTATGGCAGGGTGGAAATGGGAGTAGGTTAGAAAAGGACTCAAAGCATTTGTCAGTTTGGATGCAATGAGTATTTTTTTTTTCAGAGAGAACAAAGAAGAGTCTCTTAGAGGTGCATTCTTAAGTTGTACCCTGTGTACTGAACTAAGAACTTCAAAAATGGAAGGCAGAATTATGTCTTCAGTTTAGTACAGCTAAAGTGTATGGATAAATAACCTCAAAGTATTGAAACATGCTAAGCCAAAGTAAAAAATTTAAACAGCCAATAATCAGTTAAGCAAGAGTGAGATGCACATCACATCTGCTAATACAAGGTTTGATTTTTTTTTCTCTTATATCAAGTAGTTTTGTAAAAATGTTCCTAGATTAAAGTGTGCAAGCCTGGCTTTAAAAGCTATGATTAAGTGACTGCTGAAACCATATTAAATGTAGCAAATCATAATGCCTTAGAAATTTGAGTGATATATGTACTGGTGGGAAGGCAATAGGGGAGCTGTCTTCCCTTTCAGTGGTCAGTCCAGTAGGCTATGGCTGCATGTGGTAGAGACCCAGATATGTTGGAGGAAGGAAACATTGGCCATAATCATAATTGTTTGAACAACCTGCTTCTACATGGATCTGTTTAGTTGCTCTGGAGAGGAACACAAATAGCATTAGTACAATGGAACAAAGTAAAGGAATAAATACATAGACAGCAGGGTCAAGCCAGAAAATACACAGCTCGGAAATGAGTGAAGCAAAAGAAGAGATGAGGGCCAATGGGGAGTCCTAAAGGTGAAAAGTAGAGAAAGCAGAATTCAGGAATCAGTTCTAAAGTATGGAAGCAGAATACTTCAGACAGTGGGGGTTAAAACAGAGCAGAAAAATGAAAATAATTTGACAACACTTTGAAGACAGACAGGACAACCAAAATCACATATGCACTGTAGGTGGTCCAAAGACTATGGCATAATTCAGTAAAAGGAAAGAAATAGTCAGTGCTATGATTCATAGGCAAAACAAGACAATAGTTGATATAGCAATATACATACATAAAAACCAGCAAACCAAGAAAATCAAATCCAATCAACTATAATTTTTTAACTTTGCTGTTGAATCCTTTATCATATTTTTTTGCACCACCATAGTAATTACTTGTGCCTTACAGAAATAGAAATTGTTGATGATAGACTGGTATAATAATCATATAAACTAAATAAAAGCAAAAAAGCTCACTCTTTCTCTCTCTCTCTCTCTACTATAAACAATGCATTTTAACTAAAATTCAAAATAATTACATATTGCAAAGAATCAGTCCCCTAATGACATGCCAAGGTAGAATCTTTACTGTCTTCACATTTTCACCTATCCATACCTAATGCCTGCCTTTGTTCTATAACTTCACATCTCCATGCCTAAGTCACCAGTGCTCCGCTACTGCAATACCCCTGAATAAAAACATTCCCTTCATTTTATCTATCAACAACTTCTCCATTCAGTTTCTAGGCTTTTGAAGTCTGGAATGACTCTTGAGTCTCCCTATTACCCACCATAAGTTGTCACAAAGTCTTCTTTGATGTTGATTTTGAAATTACCCCTCTCCTTTTCTCCATTCCTGACAGTTTATGTCTGTTTACCTCTTAATGGCTCCCAGTGTCATTAATATCATATGTCTTTATTCCAGAATCCAACCTGCTTCTGCTGTTATAATTCTCAGTTAATAAATGTAATGAAATCCCTGGCCTGTTATTAAATATAGCTTCTCACATTCCCTTCTAGCACCTTGCAATTGATGCTTTTTCCACTATAATAAATATATGCGGACTTCTTGCCTTGCCCTCCCCATATTAGGTGTCAGGAGCCATCTCTGCAATACCCTTAGTTAATGGTCCAATTCCCCACATCTCATCAAATTCCTTATATTCATTCATCGGAATGTCTGGAGCTTCTTCATCATTTATATAGTTTACGATGTTTTCTTAGCAACTCTTCCATTCTTTCCCATTATATCCACATGAACTAATTTATTTTACTTTTGTTTATGCCAGACCACTTCTCCTATGCTATTCTTCAACTCTGTTTCCTTATGTTAAGATGTATCTTCTCAGGTCTCTCATTTCACTCATCTAAAATTGAAAATTATTACACCATTCAAACATCAACAATTTCAGTTTCTATAATACCTCCTCTATAAGACCATGAACTCACCCCATCATGAGTTAAAACCTCTTCTTCAGCCCTAATCTCATTGGTGACCAGCACTATTTTGGACCACCTCCTCTACTTGTCTCTAACCCCTCTACATCCCTATTTAAGTGTTGTCTCCAAAATTTTGCAATATTCAAAGTACCCCTTCATAATATCTAGTAGCATTTTTCCACTTGTTTCAGTTCCCTCCATTTCCCTTTCAGTTTTGCGTCATCACCCACATCACTTTGTAACTCCTGTGTCTCATATCCGTTGAAACAGGTTGAATGTTACTATATAATTGGAAAAACAGTAGCTCCCATATTCCAATATCCCTACTGATTCATATCTTCTCCCATGCCACCTTATGAAATTTTATTCTAATCATCTGTCCATTCAGAAGCTGAAAACCATACCTTCCAAGCCTGGCACATGACTCCATGATCAAAAGAACAGCTAGCAGAAAGACATAATTCTGTCTCCTCTAAGCACAGAAGACCTTCCCCATTTCTCTTGATGGCTACAGGTAAACAAGTCAGGCTATTACAATAATGCCCATATTTAAATTTTAGATAAGTTCCAGGTCTGAGGTAACATGCCAAGTGCACCCTATACAGCACAGAGAGCAAGCACCAAGATGTTCAAACTGGCCAGTACAACAACTTCACTGACAAAGAAAAATGAAGATTCAGATTGCAGGAACAACAATTCTGCTTAAAAGAGTGGTTTATCAGTATCATAGACTCAATAGCCTCAGCTAGAAATGAACAAAAGCGAAGGCAGCAGTTCAGCTTAAAAAGTAGAAGTTCATCAACAGATCAAACCAACAAGGTAGCCAAATAACTGCAATGTATCATTGATGGCTGACAGTGAACAACATAGCAGTCATCCTGTACAAAGTTTCCATTTTGTAATCACTAACAACAGAAATGAGCATGAGAAACATTTGAAAGCATGTCAAAATAGATTAATCTCCAGACAACTGCAAGCAAATCAGTCTCTGAAATTGGAAAGCTTTCAAAATAATGCATAATAATGCCTTAAGAGGTTATAATTAGTAAAAAAAAAACTGTGTTCAAAATACAGTTTTTACTTGCTCTACTTGATTAAGGAATGTGCCCCTGAAAGTGAAACGTTTCCGTGCAAGCTAAGCTCCTGTTGCACAGTGCGCATGTCGATTATGTCCTATCAACATGGAACTGTGATATGTTTCAATTATTGTGTTCAGCTAAAGAGACTGTGCATCACCAGAACTTATTTTAATGGGTCTCCAAATGTTTCATAATTCTTTTTAAAAACTTACACATAATGGTCTGATGAGTTGTGGAACATTTTAAAGCATGCACTGTTAAGCTTGATTCACTGCTTAAAGAAGAAACAAACATGGCATCCAGCTGATTACTTTTAAATTACTAAATGACAAAATACTTTTAGTGCTCTTCCTGACTCTTCCACCTTGTACAGTTAAGCCATTGCGTAATGATCTATTATTAATGTTGTTATCAATGTGCACATATATTCATACTGTATAGGTGTGTATGTGTATGTGTCTATAGATATTGTCATATTGTCATTGTTTTTATTGTAATGGCTCTTATTATTATTAATCACATGCCAGTTGCCAGATACCATTAGCATATTTCTTGCCATTCTGTATGATTTCATTCGCTCATATCTATAAAGTGTCCAGTGGATTAAGTCTGTATTATCTCCTGGGGAACTGACAGCATCATCTGTTGTTTTTTATATATATATATATATATATATATATATATATATACACTGCAGTGTGTGTGTGTGTATATATATATATATATATATATATATATATATATATATATATATATATACGCTGCGGTGGTGGTGCTGCGGTAGTGTTGTCGCCTCACAGTAAGACATTGTCCTGTTCGATTCTTAGCTAAAGTGTCTTCTGTGTGGAGACATGCGTAAATGGCCGTAAGGTTGTGCGTCAGGGCTGGCAACTTGGTACGTAAAAATCTACTGCTAATCATTAGCGGACCGGAGTTCCGCTGTGGTGACCCCCTAACTGGGAAAAGCCGAAAGATACAACAGCAATATGTATGTATATATAATATGTGTGTGTGCATATGTGTGTGTATATATACACATTTAGGGATCTTGTTTATTTTCGTTTTGAGCAAGAACTTGCCCTTAATTTTGTTTTGGTTTGAGGTGAAGTGCAATTAATCAGCCTATATTTGGAATAAAGGTGAGGAGCAATATTAAATAGGTTTGGTGCAATGTGTGGAGAGTGTAAAGAGGAAATATGGATAGGTGGTTAGAACAACGTTGGAGAGATGTGAGATATTATTGAGTCATGGTAAGATGAAAGATGGTATAGCTGGAGAGGAAGAATAGAGGATAAGTAGCATAATTAAGTACAGGAATCTGTATTTTATAGATGTCATGTGGTGGTGAAGTAGCAATGAAGAAGCAAGCAAGAAGTTGCAGGACAGTAGGAGATTCAGTGATGGTTGATTATGAAAGCTGGAATAGGACTGGTAAGGCGAGAAGTATTTTCTATAAAATAAGAGAGGTAGGTTGTCCTGGTATCTTCTATATAATGTAAAGAATAGAGGGGTATTAAAGGCTAGAGTATAATAATGAAGTAAAAATAAGTAGAAATCATGATTTATTTGGGAAAAGAAAAAGATACAATTTGGAATAGATGGGTACTATTATGGAGGGTTGTGGTTATAAATGAATGTAGTGCAAAACAGTGTGGGAGAAAAAAGACAGATGGGAATGGGGCTAAAAATTAGGAAAGTTGGGAACAAGTAACAGAAGTGAATGTATAGAAGTAGTAAGGCTATTTATGGAGGGTTTTGGAATAAGAGTCACAAGTGAAATGTGTGTGTAGGAAGCAAAATATTACAGTAAGAAGGGGTGTGTGGGAATTGGGGGTAGGGTAGGAGATCAAAGCAGTCTTTCCACCCTAAGGTCAATTTCCACCCTCAGGTCAATTTACAACTGAGAGCACTCATTTTATAGCCAGGGGGAAAAAACAATTAACAAAGATGCAAGTAAAACAGTTTCTCTGTCATTTTCTTAGACTAAATAACTGGCATATGCAGTATAGTGTACTGGTCAAGTTAAAGGGAACAGTGACCAACTTAGTTTGTGGTCCTTAGAGTGCATGGAATATTTCCCAGGGACTTTCAATCACATAGGCATGTATTTAACTGAACAAAGGTAATGCACAGCAAGGTTTTTCATGATAAATATGTTTACATGAAACACTAACAAAATTCTCAATACAGTTCTTGGTGTAGGGCCTTGTGGCTGAGGTCCTGCAGTATCAATGTCAAATGTAGTGACCACAAGCTATTAAACACTAATAACATTCACAGTACACTTGTAGGTGTAGGGCCTTGTGGTAGAGCTGCTGCAATATTGAGGTCAGATGCAGGGACCACAGGCTATTATAAACACTGACAAAATTCTCAATACATTTGTAGGTGTAGGAGCCTTGTGGCAGGGCTCTTCCAATATCGAGGTCAGATGTAGTGACCAAAGGCTTTTAAACACTGACAGAATTAACTGATAAACACTATAATAAATTAAACTTGAATCTCATATACCCACATACCTCATTAAATACATAAGTAAAAATCAGCAGTTATTCTAAGTTAAAAAGCCATGTAAATTGCAATACAATAGCAGCAGTAATACATTTTACAGTAAAATTAAATAACAGAATTGTCACGATCATGTTGGGCTGTAGACTACTATTAGAACAACTGATGTTTTTTTCCACTATTTATATTTTAAAACATATAAGTTGAGAAAGGCCAAACTGAATTGCTGACAAACTGACATTATGTAAGGTAATTTTATGAAACCAAAGAGAAAGGAACTTATTCTTTTTAGTTTAAAGAGGTAAGAACTAAGATTAAAAATTCACATTGACTAGACTTTCAGCCAGTTTAACTTCAATTTTTACCCTATGGGATAGGAAAAGAATACTTCTTGCGGCATTTTTGGAAATAACATGCCTTGCTTTATATGCACTCTGCTCACCTCTAGCATTATATCAGCAATAATCTGTTTTTGCTCTCTGAAGTTCTGTTTTATGTTAATTTTGTGACTGCATTACCTGCATATGCTATTATTTTAGAACAGGACTTTGCTTGTCTATGCTATCACTTTTGAATGACAACATATTTTACTACAAAAGAAATAAAACTGGAATTTTCCCTTAGTACATAGATAATACAGCTTAAATATCAAAATGAATGGCTATATTCAAGATTTAGATCAGGCCATTTTGTGCAGCATTAATCTCACTCATTTTTCCCTAAGACACTAAAAAAGATAGTGTAGCAATGAAACAAACATTAAGAAATTCTAGAAAATGCTTCTAACTTAAAGTGATGACACTGCTGTGTTATGTGTGAAGTATGAAACATGTCTGTTGAAGTCTAGCCCTTTATCAAGCTTTTTTTATACTCTGCAGCTTTTGGTAGACTAGTAGGTAGTGAATGATTGCTAGGGCATATAATTCTGATTGTTGAGTAGCGACTCAAGAGGGGGGAATTGATGCAATATCCCACATTCTATTTTACAGTAATGGCAATATGTTTTTTACCCTAATAGAGCAACACTAAAGTGTGTGCTTTTCTAAGGCAGTATTAGATTTAATGTTTTCTTTAAAACTGTTTAAAACACTTGAAAATGCAAAATATAAAATCAATTACTAGATTGTACTGCTTGATCAACTTTCTCTGTCCATTTTCCTACATTATAGATATGCATGAATTCTTTGTTAAACATATGCAATTTCTTTGTACTTCACACAGTTATTTTATGAGCTCCCCTGTTTATGATTCTACAACCCCCCACAGGAAGGCTGCCCCGTGCATTTACATCTCTCTCTCTTTGCAGAAATAGCGTGCTAGTAAGCATCATCCTATCTGCCTTCCTCTCTGTTTTTCACCTGTGCCACGTGTTCTTGAATGTGCCCTCCATGAAAAGGTGCTTCTTTCTTGGGCTTTACTAATTCTTCTGAAGTACTTAAAGGATAATTTCATGGAAGTTTTGAAACAAAAGTAACATTATTCAGTTTGTTATAGCCCAGAAAGTTATCTGATAGGGCTGCCATATTAATTATGTTGTCATTTTACAGCCAAAGCATCTTCCTCCGACAGTGCACTTTATATGTCCACAGTATCATTCAATATGGATACAAAAGTTTCACTTTTGCCTTTTAACTGATATACATGTTATTAATGCAAATGATTGTTTTCATTGACTTCCTCTGTAGAGATTATTTCAAATTATTTTTGTTAGTGCCCAATGTCTAAAAAGACTTTTTATATTTTTTAAACATTCTGCCAAACATTAATCTAGACTTAATATGTTGCATTTTTTAATATATTGCATAGCCTGAGGTGTCAAATGGCCTGTCATTAAAAAATTCTACTAAGTATCTATGACATACACTTCAGACTTAGACTTAAAACAAAGTACATCCACTCTAAACAAACACAGCCACTCCTTAAATGCTACAATACTGTAGGTTCTTATATTCGCCCAAAGAACACAAAGTAGGTAAATTCTGTATGCTTTAATTGTACAACTCGGTAAGCACTTTCACCATATAGGCTTCATCAGACCATGTGGTTACAAATGGATACAAAAGCTTAAATACCTAACCACATAATTACTCATGTTTAATTGATCAAAGTAATGAGATGACATCATTTCCTTGAAACTTATAAAATCATGTGTTACCCTTTAAACTCATATTATAATGAATAAAATATGCATGCATTCAAACTATTATATAAAATAACAAAACTGAAATACAATAAAATGAAATTGAAAAATAAAACTAAAATTAATGAATAAAAGACTTCTGAACTATATGAGAACGTCTTAACCAATTTGTTCATCTTATATAAAGAATATAAATATATAAACATCATGCAGGAACAATGTAAAATTAAATCTGTGAACCCTACAGGTTAGGGCATAAAAATCACAATTTATTTAATAAAATACAATGAACTAACAACAGAATAATTCATTTAGTAGAAACAGATACATTGTTAATCAAGTCACTTTTAGTCTCCTACTATATAATATAGGTTTTAAAGGCACTTTGTCATTAAGGCCAGGTTTTTTATCTGCTCTGCACCTAATGATCCATCTCACTTCACGACCTTCAGTGTAATTCTTAATGTCTCCACCCCGTATACTAGGGGTGATGACTTGTAATACTGAGAACCTGAATAAATGTACAGGTCCTGTTGTTGATGTGTGTCTTGCTAGTGCATTGTGTTTGTAACCAGTAAAATTAATGAGAGTTCTGGTTTGAATGGTTCTATAGAAACTTTAGAATGCAGCACCAGTGCAAATCCTCCGACACACTGCAACACTATGGAAAAATCAGTTTGGAGGAAAACTTTTCATCCCACCCATGGACAGGACAATAGTTCCAGTTCTTTTACCCCTTTCCCAATAGACCCACAACATCAGGCCAAACAGCAGAGGTCGTTCAGCAGAGGGATATTACATAGTAGGAGACTAAAAGTGACTTGATTAACAATGTATCTGTTTCTACTAAATGAATTATTCCATTGTTAGTTCATTGTATTTTATTAAATAAATTGTGATTTTTATGTCCTAACCTGTAGGGTTCACAGATTTAATTTTACATTGTTCCTGCATGATGTTTATATATTTATATTCTTTATATAAGATGAACGAATTGGTTAAGATGTTCTCATATAGTTCAGAAGTTTTTTATTCATTAATTTTAGTTTTATTTTTCAATTTCATTTTATTGTATTTCAGTTTTGTTATTTTATATAATAGTTTGAATGCATGCATATTTTATTCATTATAATATGAGTTTAAAGGGTAACACATGATTTTATAAGTTTCAAGGAAATGATGTCATCTCATTACTTTGATCAATTAAACATGAGTAATTATGTGGTTAGGTATTTAAGCTTTTGTATCCATTTGTAACCACACGGTCTGATGAAGCCTATATGGTGAAAGCGCTTACCAAGTTGTATGATTAAAGCATACAGAATTTATTTACTTTGTGCTTAGCTACTTTCTTTGAGCAAATATAAGAACCTACAGTATCGTAGCATTTAAAAAGTGGCTGTGTTTGTTTCCAGTGGATGTACTTCGTTTTAACTTTTGCTACTTTTATTCTCCATACCATGGGAACATTTACTCTGTGGGGGTGCTTTTTTACATTTTTACTTTAATTCAGACTTAGAGACTGTATTGACAATGTTCCTGGGCAATTTATATTTAGATTTAAGTTACTGAGCAGACTTTTACTGGCGATTTCCACAGAGGGAGTCTATGTCCCAGACCAACTGTAGTTCAAGGTCTGATTTCTTCCTTGATTCATCAGACAGAAGAAGATATCAGGGTTTCAGTCACTCTGAAGGCAGATTAAGACTGCAGTAACAGAGTATTAGTGACTTTGCACTGGGCTTTGTATTAGTAACTTACTGAGTTTGTGTGATTGTAAAGTGACACTGGTTTTACCATATATGAATATTCACATATAGGCCCATAAAGACTTCCAAAATGAGAAAAAATCAACAAACTGTCTAAGCATTACAGTGATAGATTAGTGAAATGAGGAACAGAACAAGTGAAACTAGTAAACTGTCAGCATGAGTTTACATGGAAGTAGTGGTCTCTTAATTCTTCTTTCGTACAATGCCTGCAGGAGGGACATTGATGTACAGCTGCTACTGTAACCAGATAGTCATCCCTTCGTTAGCATCCTTATATTACTCATTCTGCATGTGGATGGAGGTAGAAGAGATAGTTTAAACCTGCACTTGTCTCTTCTGCTCCTGGCTGGATAAGTTTATCCTTGACAATTGCCCTCACTGTATTTAAAGACAATGATTAATTTTATGACATGGAATATTTACACTCTGGTAAACAACAAGTATTGGATATGAGCAGAAAGAAGAACTGTTAATTTTGCCAGAGAACCAGCGAGGGGTGATATCAACTTTTCACTTTCACCGTTTTATCCATTTTTAAACAGTTAAGTGCACAGGTGGCAGTGCTGCCCCTGAGAGATAATATGGGGTTTCTAATGTGAATAAGTAACTTAGTGGGAGAAAACATATGTAACTGGACGATGACACTTGACTCCTGGCCTCTACATTCTATACTGCTGCCCTGCGTCCGATCAAATTAAGTACAACAGAAAGAAGGAGGTAGGTGCTTCACCTTTTGCATGAAACAGAAACATGATGAAGACAAAAAGTATTCAAGGCATTTGCCTTTCCATCAAGAACAACCTCACCAACTAGCTTACAGAGCTTTCCACCAAACTTATGAATGAATGCTAGCCTTTCAACTCAAAGCTAAGTGCTTTTCGGTATGTTACTATCATCAGTTTATATACTTGGTACTTAGTAGGTAAGATAATAGTTTAACTTTCTTTTCATTTCATTTTCATTTATTTCATTAGCACAGACACCAATCAAATTGTCTTTTAATATATAAATCTTCGCCAAAACACAGTTACAGCACTTAACATTGAATAAGCTGTAACACACACATTTAAAGCTCTATAATAAATCCAGTAATTCCTTTTTAATATAATCAAATAAAAAACTGTAAATTACAACTATAAGAAAGGCATTTTGGCAGTACACTTAAGCATATTTTGAGTTAGCATGCTTCCTAAATGTCTTTTTATTGTTCTATCTCTTGTTGGAGTAGAACATGCAGAATTATCTTCACTTCCAGTAGCCAGGTACTGTAAGAATAGATTAGTGGCATCATTGCTGTCAGATACCATGATGTAATACAGCTTGAAAAAAATTTATACCAAGCTTATCTGTAACTTGTTCAGACTATGACAGCACACTGAGCCTAAAATGGGACGGCAACAGTAAACCTCAGTACAGTGTCATAAAGAACTATCAGCTTCTGACTAAAATGAAGCCTGCAGGCTAAACATTTCTATATCATAATCCACCTGAACTGACAAATAAAACATGCAATGCTTTTAACAGCAAAAGATAAAATGAGTTTAATAGCATGCATGGTTGCTACAGTTGAATGCATTTTCATGTAAGTGTACATATGTTGAAAAGCAAAATGGATATAAAATTATAACTAAATGGATAAAAACAGTTATGACGCTATCTATTCTTTATAAGCAATTCAGTCGTATGGTAGCAAAAAGTATTATGAGTTAGCAGTCAACTTATGTTTCACAATCTATTCCTGCAAGAAATTAGCATCTGCCTGCAAAAATGTTGTGTAAGAGTTCATTTTCTTAGCTGTTAAATACAAAAAAGTAGGATTCACAAAAATGGATACAAAATTATAACTAAATGGATAAAACTGGTTATGATGCTATCTATTCATTATAAACAATTCAGTTGTATGGTAGCAAAAAGTATTATGAGTTAGCAGTCAACTTATGTTTCACAATCTATTCCTGCAAGAAATTCGCATCTGCCTGCAAAAATGTTGTGTAAGAGTTCATTTTCTTAGCTCTTAAATACAAAAAAGTAGGATTCACAAACATGGAGCACATATGTATAGCACTGGCACATTTAACAAAATGATATACCAGAGCCCTACACAATTCACAAAACCTTACAAATGTGGTTTAAGGAAAGACACACCATGAAGTACCTGGAGCATCAAGGTATAATGTAGCTGTACAATTAAGGTTAAGCAACAAAGTATATAACCAATAATGCCAGAAAATGTAAACTATGGGTTTAAGGCATAGATGAAATATGGGAGTACAACTGAGGACTAACCACAACTAAAAACCAAAACACCAGGGGTGTTTCTAGTCACAGAGCTGATGTGTTGCTCAAAATGGCTGACCAGTATTAGCATGTTAATGTAAAAAAAACACGGTGGCATATTTATGAAGAGCACATAGTAAACCAATGCATATTGTAGCAGAGTGCACTGCACAATCAATGTGTGCCAACCTCATAATGTTCTTTTATAATACAGTGACTATAGTGCTCTCCAGCTAGTATGAGTTAACACAAAACTAGATATCTTTTTTCATGTACATGAACTGGCTATCCTCTGCAGGCATGACCACTGAAACAGAATGTCTGTGAATTGCCATCGCCACGACTGTAGAGGAGCAGTGAGGGTATTATGCTGCATTCACCCAGTGCCACAACAAACATGTCAATTGCACATGGCACTATATGGACTGTTAACATTGTAATACATTGAGCATGGTGATACACTCAAAATCCACAAAAAGACAAATCAGTTAAATGCTTCTGAAGCACGAGACATGATCTTAACAATCGTTAAGCACCCTCTGCTTCTGCTATTAAGACTGAATATTGAACTAGACAGTTAAATCTGCCAGCACTGACCAGCAAATTACAGCAGAAGAATAAAAACACATTTTCTTCTGCCAGCTGACTGTGACAGTAATGTCGCCGACTTTCTGTAATATAAGAGAATGTGTTAGTGCCTGTCTGACAGTGCACACTGTGTGTGTTATGGCTTTCAAAACTGGCAAAACGCTTAGGGATTTTTTTTTTACTGTAACTACTAGTACATGAACAGATAAAGCTCTATGTACTACAAAAATTACAATCAGGTCTCCAATTATAACCCTTTATGTGTTCCCAACATGGAAGCCAAAATTCAACCCTCAAGCTTCACTCTTGAAGTGAACTTGTTGGCATCCATGTGTTAAACATATAATAAGCCTGTTATGATCGGGGACCCACTAATAATATTCTGTTATATGCACAGATATTTGTATAACAGCATTATTGTCTGTGCAAATTGTCAGCAAACTTGTAGTACACCCTAATATTTATTTATTTAATTCCATTTCTTATCACGGCTAGTCTGACTGAGTTAGTACCCCCTATTCAACAAAGTCCTTTGGAGAAAAAAAATACACAGAAGATAACATATTTAGAATTTAATTAGCTCCTGCAATCATCCAGAGTTAATAAACATATTTACAAGTTAATTAACTTCAACAAGAGTGTAAATAGCATTATCTGTATAGAAAAGCAGTCCCTTCAGTTGTCTGCAACTTCACTGTACCATATCCAACTAGTTTGTAAAAAGTGAGTGAGTGCTCATGAATACCCAGTGATTTGTCCTATTCAACATAAGTGATGAAAGAACTACAGGATTAATTAATGTGTAATGGTGAGGTCATAGAAAGCTTTTAAGAAGTGGAAAAAGAAAACACCAAGTTTGTTTTAACATGGGTAACCAATAAGTTGAGCTTAGTGAACCAGACACAGAGCCTAATGGAGCATTTTTAGAGGGAAGTGTTGAGGTCATTGTAGTTGGCTGAACTTATAGTAATAGGAGACCGTATGAGAATAGGAGAAGTTTGAGTTTAGAGAGGTCAGAAGGGAGAATATTTATGAAGAAGGACAACAGAACAAGACCTAGAATTGATCCTTGGGGCATGCCTGACTATATAGTGGATGGAATAGAATAAATAGAGATCAAGTGAACAGTGATCAGATATTCAATAAAATAGTTCTGAAAGAACCTGACAGAATCAGAGGAGAATCTTTTGTTGGAAAATTTGAAGCATTAAAGTTTGTGTCCACAATATCAATGTTTTTTAAGGTCTATAAATGCAATGACTATATAGAAGCCTGTATCCATATGTGAGAAGATGAAATCAGTAGGTAGAAATAATAATGTAGTAGTGTTAAAGATAAAACACAAGTTGTGTCAAGAGTAGAATACAGCTATGCAGTGTGTATGAAATAAAATGTTGTTAGTATAAAAGTGACTCCGTAATCTTGACTTTTGGCAACAGAATGGCCAATAGTGGACTAGTGGGGAAGTATTACAGTTCTAGGAAGGGGTGAGAACAGCAATTTTCCACTGAGATGAGTAATATCAATAGTAAATGACAGGCTAAATATAGAGTGAAGGGTCTACAGTTTGGGTAGAGGATTTAATGAGAAATTTAACATGCAAGATGTCTGCGTTTGATGGAAGTTTGGAAAAACTGAGCACATCAGTGAGGCTGAAGTATACTGTAGTTATAAGAGGGACAGGAAATTTTGGAGGACACTAGTGGTGTGGGATTCAATGGTTCAACCTCTCTTATTAACAAAACACTGAAAAGTGTGTCATAGAGTCCTTGTGACTTATACACATGATGATGGTGACTATGACCCACTGATCTTTCCTATTCTTTGGTGTATATTGAAATGTGGGAACCACAGTGTAACTCAACCGTGTACTACTCAGCATAGGCTTTAAATAACACCACATGCATTATATTTGTCCTGAATGACATTGCACTGTTATTACATGTATTTCATGGACCCAGAGTTGGATTAGATGTCACCACATCATCTGCACTGTGCCCATCACCTGGCTCACCTGCATTGCTAGATACTGTGCCTGTCACCTGGTTCACCTGCATTGCTAGATTATGTGTTCATCACCTGGCTCACCTGCATTGCTTGGTACTATGCCCATCACCTGGTTCATTTGCATTGTTACATACTGTGCCCATCACCTGGCTCACCTGCATTGCTAGGTACTGTGCCCATCACCTGGTTCATTTGCATTGCTAGGTACTGAGCACATCACCTGGTTCATTTGCATTGTTAGGTACTGAGCCCATCTCCTGGTTCATTTGCATTGTTTTACCCATCATCTACGGTGGTGCAAAGCAGCTATTGCATGTTGTCTCTCAGCCTCATTGTTGTCACTGGACATTGTTGGTGTCCTGGGTGGTGCAATGGCAGGGGCAGCTGTTGTGAGTAAAGAGGTTCCTGAATGGCTGGATGGATGAATGGCTGGATGGAGGAATGGGGGGATAAATGGATGGACAGATGGATGGGTGGTCTGTCTGCTTACTCATAATCATGCTATGTAGTATATGCAGCATACTATAAACAGCTTGAGGGTGGTGGCAGGCATGTACTGCAGATGCCTTCTTCCAAATATATGTATGCAATAGAACTCTGCCTTCAACAATCTAAACACATGCTCAGTGATGTTTCTGGTTTGCATGTAGTTGGTGGTCTTATACTGTTCATCAGTGTTGGGTGGGTTCCTTACACCTGCCATCAACCAGGAATCTGATAGGTGAGCCTGCATTACCGGAAACACTGTGTGTGTGTGTGTGTGTGTGTGTGTGTGTGTGTGTGTGTGTGTGTGTGTGTGTGTGTGTGTGTGTGTGCGTGCGTGCGTGCGTGTGTGTGTGTGTATCCATATAAAGTTTTTCTATGCAAAAAATGGCAAAATATCTGACCACTGTGCCATATATAGGAATAATGGGCACTGCTAGGGTGCTGTGCAGATGCATTGAGAATCAGCCATTGGGAGCTGCACAGTACCTTGCATTGTCCAGATATCAGATTAGGTCTTCATTGCTACAGGTCTGCAAACATACCTACTACTTCAGAAGGATTGCTGAGGTCACAGAAGCCATGCATAGTGGTAGTGATGGTGGGGTGGTTCCCACCCTAGGGAAACACATATGCCCATCCACATGCGGAAGCAGCATATTGAGAACATGTTAAGTATTCTGCAGGCCAACACAGCATAATACCCAATGTGCCTCATGTTTACCACTAGAAAGTCCCTGCAGCAAATATAGTAAATACAACACCTACCTTAGTGTCTGCTGATGTGGGAAATCCATGCATTCTCCCAATCCTTTTTGTGTACAGTACATGATAGGCGAACCCTTGCATGATAACTTTGCCTTTGTAGAAACAGTCTGTTACCTGCTGCTTGGTGGTGGTTTGTATCATTTTCATTCTGGCCCCTGTTGTCAGTTTGTACTACCAGGTGTGAGGTGGTGACACTTTTTGTCACTAAGCATGAATTCAAAAATGCTGCTGCTGCAGTTACAAACATTTCTGTGTTCTGTTTGCTTTTATCATGTTGTGCAGCTTTCTGTGTGTCTAATCCACAGTACTACAGTTCATAACATAATTTCAAAGATGTATATGTGTGTGCAATTTTACACTCCTCCATTTGCACATCATTTTATTTATTTATTTATTTTTATTTAACATTTGTTTACCGAGGAAGTCCGACTGGGTTTGTTGCCCATTTTCAGCTGTGGCTCGGGAAGAAAAGCTCCACATACAAGTACACAGTATAAAAATACAAATATTAAACTAGTACATAGTATTTATAGCACAGTAATTATGCAGGTAATAAAAAGCAACTATGCAATAATACAGATTATTAGGACCAAGTATGCAATATAATAACATTCAAACATTTGTCAGGCATTTTACAAGAAGTGTCTGCCAACATTTTATATGCATTAGAATAGAAGGTTGCAGACAGAGTTGAGTATGTGCTGATGTGAGGACATGTTGAGTGTGTTCATCCTGGAGAGGAGCAAGAACATATGACCAGTTTTGATTTAGGTGGTTCTTTAGCAGATTTTTCAATTGGCCTGGGTTGCTGTGGTTTAGAATATTCTGGGGGATGGAGTTCCATACTTTAGAGTCATGATTAGAGGAAAGAGAGTCTCCAAAGCTGTTGGTGGATTTTATAACTTTTAGAAGTAGTTTTTTGATGGATCTTAGGGTCCTATAGTTGGGATGGATTTGTACTAGGTTGTGAATTGCTGTTCATTTGTTAGGTTGAAATACTATGAAGTGAGTCAGGATAAGCTGGTTTAAGAACAGGAGGTTAGGTAGTTCTAGCCATTTGAGTTGTTTTAGGGTAAGGCAAGTTATGTGGGGTAGATTTGCAGTAAGTCTGGCTATTTTGTGGTATCATGTTTTGAGTTTGCTTAGGTCTGTTTTCCTTAGGTTTGTTAGTATAGGGCGGTGTAGAATGGGGTGGTTAGTAGGTGAGTCCTGGTGATTGCTTGTCAGGAGGAGTTAGGAAAGACTTAATCCTGTATAGAGAACCTAACTTAATGTGGGCCTTTTTTATTGCCAGTGATATGTGCTTGTCAAATTTTAGAGTATTACTAATTGTGATGCCTATTGGTTTAGTTTCATTGGATGGTTCAATTCGAGTGTTGTTGGATGAGGAGATATTAAAGTCCTGGCTGAGGTTGTTTGTTTTGTGATTGCTGTTGGAGAATAGTATTAGCTTGGTTTTATCGGGGTTAGGATGAGTTGATATTTATCTAGGAAGGGTTCGATATCAGTGAAGGATCCTTTGGGTAATGTCTTGTAGCTGGGGCAAGGAGGGGGCAGAGCAGATGCCTGTGGAGTCATCTACATAATGTATGATGGTAGAAAGGTTAGATGCAGTGTGGAGTTTATTGGTGAGCACAGAGAAGAGCAATGAAACTAGAATTGACCCTTGTGGCACCCTTACTGTTACAGGACATAAAGAAGAGATATCATTTTTCCACTTGATGGCATACTGGTGATCTGAGAGGTAATTCTGGAACCATGGAACAGCAGGCTTCAAAGCGAGACCTGACCAACGTAATCCACAAACTGAGGGATGCCAAGTATATTGTTGCAAAAAGACTTTAATAAAAGAACAAGCGCTTTCGCTCGGCTAAATACTGAGCTTTCTCAAGTTGAAAATGGATTTAACAATTACAAACAGTGCCATTTTATAAGTCTTTCCCTGTCACATGATAAGTTAATTAACTATTAATTTCAGGTCAATTAACTGTGAGTGGAAAATACTGGTGAAATAAAGAAATACTCACATTTAAACACATTGCTCAACTAAAGACATGAATTAAAACATCTAGGGCTATACATAACAATGTATGTTTATAAAATCTGAGGGAATATGTATATATGTAAAAACCTATTATAAAAACTTCATTGTCTAATATGTTAAGATGTATTTCTATTATTTATGAATGCATTTGATGTTTTTAATATAATAATATAATAATTCTGGAACCATGCTAGGGTATTTTTAGAGATGTCAAGGGATGCTAGTCCTTGTACGAGCTGTTCATGAGACACTGTGTCAAATGCCTTTAACATATCTAGAAATATGGAGGAGACCATTTGACTATTACACCATTTCCTACACCATTTCTCTGCATTTTCCTTGCCTATCTTTGGCACTACCTGCAGCTGTAAAATAGAACCTACCTAAGTGTGTCCACTTCTCTCACAAAGGCATGCTATGTGATATTCACATTGACTAGAAAGCTTATCTATGGTCTTATAAGTTGAGTTTTCTAATACAGTTATACTCTAAATTCTTTATTATAAACAAGATATCATTGTCAGTGCAACTATAACATTAACTAGCACCTTTCAAACTGCAGTGTTGAATTGTAAAAGTGTATACAATGTCCTAGGCGGTCAGTTTAAAGTATTTGTCAAACCAGCTAAAAGTGTTTCAGCTATTTTACACAAGGATAATCAGCAGTGTAACAACTAAAAAAGACCTAGAATGTCCATAAGTGTGATAACAGTTCTCATATTTTCTTGATGCACTATTTTTATACAATGGGTCACAAATTAAACACACAAGCCTCCCCTGCAATCTCAGGGTGAGAACTGTACACTGGTATCCCTTCCGTTTTGTATTTAAGGTTTCACAACTGTGATGAGTGAAAATTACTCAGTTTTTCAGAAATGCAAATTAGCATCTGTGCAATCCTAGCTAGACTGTAAATGGAGTAGAAATGTAGGTGTTGGTGCTATAAGGGGATGAAGACATCCTCCCTTCATTACTAGATACCATATATGCTCCCTTGAAGTGAACTGTATAGTTATTAACAATAAACTGTGTCTTTATGCTTATTTATGTATTCACATATATGGCCTTCACATGGTTTCAATGTTTTATGTTTGGTCTTTTAAGTGACTGTTTTGTGCTTTGCTTTTATCAGGGGAATGCATATTGACCAAACACTATAGTGAATAACATTTGCTGTTGTGATATAAGCCGCATTGTTACATTTTCTTGTGACTTTACTGGCACATGACATTTTGAGCTCTGCTGTCCAGGTAATTTATATAAACAAACAAACATTTCAGTTCATAATACAGTAGCTAATATTATGCACTTGAATATTTGCATTTGGTTCAAAAATCATTTTGTGTAAAGTACATTTAAACATTTTTAGGGAACCGATTTGAATTCATTCACATCTAGTGTGGAAGCTCTTGATCCACACCTCTGAAGTGAATATATTTCTAACTATGAAGTTACATTACCTTGGAAGTATGGGCAAATTTGAAATCAGTGACTAAATAAATATATATTTTTACTTTATAGATTTGTGACCTCAGAGTTAGTATATATAGTAAGCAGGAATACGATGGCCATAGACCCCAACTTTGGGGGGGGTAGCCTTCCTGCAGTAAAATTTAAAATGTATGTATGCAAAATTGCTTTACATGTCTTTAATATAGCATTTTATACCATGATAACATCAATCGATTTTAAGACAAATGAAGCTTCACTTAAGTGATATTTTAACAATTTGTATTCAGACATCTGTCGTTCAAACAAACATCTTTAGTACAAATGTTTTGGAGTCAAAGTGCCACATTAAACTTAATTTATTTTGGAGCATTTTACAAAAAGAGGCATTTGACATCGAAGTGTTTATCAAGATGATTTCTGAAGAAAGCTATTGTTTTCCTGCAAGTTAGCTAAACCAACTACCAGTCATTTATTTTATTATTTTTATTTGAATTTTTTAATTTGATGAAATTTATGTATAATGAAGAAAATAATTTGGACTTACATTTTATTTTCCCTTGGATATGTGTAGTGAAACCTGAATATATTTATAAAAGTCTCACTTCACTGGCATACTGCAATTTATATTCAACTAATAACTATAACTTCTCCTTTTCTGGCTAAGTAAAGTGTTCTTCTAAAAGCAGACACTGTGGTCTGATTTGTAATTTGCTTCATTTAGTTCTGACTGATTTACTCCTGGTTTTTACTGTCAGAGTTCATACAGAAAATTCTGGAGTGTATCCAAGAAAAACAGTTATTTGTTGCTCTGGGTGGAAGGGGATGGTCAAATGATTTGTTGAGATGAAAATAAAAATTACTTAATTTTTCATGAACTTCAGTAAAAGGCCAAAACAAACTGGAAAACTTCCTAGGCAAACACTTCTATGTTTGCTTTCCTAGGCTTGCAATACTTCATAAAAAACATTGTCAGAAGTCAGAAACATTGGATTCAGAGCTAAGTCACACAGAATTTTGCAAAATATATTCCTTTACATTTATGTCATAAAGTAAGGCCATTTTCCATAAGGTACATGCTTCTCCATACTGTATTTTCTCCAACTCCCCCACCTACCAGTAAGTGTGGCTGCAGCTTCACTGTTCAGGAAAGAAAACATGACGGCTTTTTTTGATATCAGTGTCAGTCATAAGGGCAGATGTGTAAAAGGAAGAGGTTGAATTCTGCCAGACCACAGGATGTATCCCAGAGGGATCTTATCTGTAGCATATAAATGGTAGTATGGTTAACTGCTGCCATATTACAGAGGTAGTTCCGGTGCTTCAACATTAGTAATAAACTACTACATTAAAAGGAGCTTTACTTTTTATCAGCTGGATAACACGTAAACACCACTACCTCACTCCAGTGCCGAGATAAAAATCGTTAAGTTGTCTGGCAATTTAAAAGCAAGGATTAAGGCTTAATGGACTTAATTCAGTAGTTCTGGGTTTGATTCCAACAGTGTTACTCTTAGAAAGTCATTTAAGCAGACATTACTCCCAGGTCACTCTTTAAAAAGGAGCCTGTGCCTAGTAGGTTCACCTCATTAACAAATTAATAATAAACTTGGATGTCAATCTTTGTGCATCAATTAATGTTTCTTAGTTTCCACATTACATTCTCTAATGTCATATCTCTGTTGACCATCAGAGCTTGGGAAAATTGCAAATAAAGGTAAAATAAACTGTTGAAATTAAGAATAAATTCAATACAAATGACAAAGTACCAGGTCCAGCAAAGCATGAATGAATAGATGCATTTTAGTGGGCCAACAATTTTTATGGCAAATGTACATTTCAAAGGAATCATGAAGGAAACAGTGGAACTACATCACCATCATCATCAACCCCCTTTTTTTCCCATTTTCTACATGGGTTGGGGTGTCACCATCTCATGAGTCAATGCCACACTCCTGGCTTCTTCTACACTCATGCCTGACTGTTGCAGATCTTCTCTCACATAATTCATCCATCTCTTTGCTGGATGCTCACATATCCTCTTGCCTTCTTTCTGTCTGTCCCAAATCATCTTCACTAGATTGTCTTCTGCTTTTCTGTGCATGTGCCCAAACTACCATACTCCATTCTCTTTGATCTTTTCTGCAATTGGAGCTACTTTGACTTCTGCTCTTATGTCCTCATTTTTTTGTCTGCCCCACAGTCTGCATCCTACCACCCATCTTAGGCCCCTCATTTCCATCACCTCAAGCTTCCTCAACTGCTCTGCCTTTACTGCCCAGGTTTCTGTATCATGCATTAGTACTAGTTGCACTACTGTTTTGTACACCTTACTTTTCAGCTTCTTTGGCATTCTTCTGTCATATACTATACCTGGCATTCTATGCCAATTGGCTGCAGCCTCTCTGATTTGAGCTTTGACCTCTTCATTCAGACTTCCCATCTCCTCAATCACCCTTCCCAGATACTTGAAGCTGTTACCTTCCCTTCTATCTCAATTCTCAGCTTTTCCTGATTTCCCCCATTTGCTGCTATTGCTGCTGTCTTACTTGTAGTCAGGTTCATCTCATATGCCTTCATGTTTGCATTCCATTCCCCTGTCCTTTGCTGAAGTTCATGCTCAGAGTCTGCCTGTAATGCCGCTTCATCTGCATACATTAACTTTGCTAATCTGTCCCCTCCAATCTCTTTGCTAATGCAGTCCATCGCTAGTATGAGCAGCAGTGGGCTTTGACCTGAACCTTGATGCACACCCACTCCCACTTGGGACCTCTGTGTCAGACCAAACACTGTTCATACTTGAGTCACTTGGTCCTGGTACATAGCTTGCACTAATTCTACCAATGTTTCTGGGACTTCAAACCACCACAGGACTGCCCGAATCAACTTTCTTGAGACCTTGCCATATGCTTTCTCCAAGTCTGTGAATGCCCAGTTGGAATTTTTCCATCATCTGAAGCTTCTTCTCATCTATCTGTCTCACTGCAAACATTTTGTCAGTTGTGATGCATTCTATTCTGAACCAGAACTACTCATCTCCCATCTTACTTTCTACTACTGTTTGTGACAAGAGTTTGATACCTCTGTACTGCCCACATTTGTGAATGCCCCCTTTGTTCTTGCACCCTGGCATAAGTATGCTTATTCTCCAGTCATTTGTAATATGACTTTCTTTCCACACTGCTATGAGTATCCTCAAGAGCTGTTTCTCCATTGTCTTAACCAGCATCTTTATCATATCTGCTGTGACCTCATCTGAGCCTGCTGCTTCTCTAACTTCATTTGCCTAAGTGCTATTCTCACTTCTTTGTAAGTGGGCTGCACTTCTTCTCTCATCATAGGCCATGTTTGGAGCAATGTAACTTCTGTGGGGTTTTCTTCATTCAGAAGTTGCTGGAAGTACCCCTTCCTTCTGCCTTTGAAGTCCTGTGGATTGGTGAGCAGGTTGTTGCTTGCATCCATTATGAAGGCTGTCTGTCTCTCTTCTTTATCTTTCTATCTTTGCCATGCAACCTGATATTGTTCCTTTGTGCTATCTACTGAGTCACTTTCCAGAACGTGCTAGAGTGCCTCTGATGCCCTGTTATTTGCTATTGCAACTCCTTTCTTAGTTTCTTTGTTAGCCAACCAGTATTCCTTCCTAGCCTGGCCTACCTTTTTGATCTCCCACTTTTTTCTGTACTCCTTTATTTTGATGACTTCCTGGACTTCTGCATGCCAGCACCAGTTTTCCATATATATCTACTTTATTTCCATATCTGGCTTGGCCACATATCTGTTCTGTAGTCCTCACACAGGCTGTTTTGAGGTGCTGCCATTCCTCTTCATTTCCACCTATTTACTCCTCTTCTTGGGGAGTTAGGTCCCTGAGCTGTTGTGCTTTCTCTTCAATCACCTTCCAGGTCTTCATCCTGGTCTCTTTTGAACTTATAACATTCCCTGACTACTGCTTACAGGTGATTGTGACAACAAGTGGTTTATGCTTTGGGCTGACTTGTTTCACTGGGGATGACTTTGCAATCACTGATTCTACCATACTGCCCTTTCCTTACTAGGAGAAGTCTACCTAAGTTGCATGTTGGCCTCTCTAGTATGTGATCTTGTGACTGTATCTGTTTCTGAACCATGTGTTGGCTACTATCAAGCCATTTGCCAGACAGAAGTCTATAATGGCCTCTCCTTCTTTATTACTGCATCCCCACCCATGTGAACCGAAGCAGTCCTCATATCCTGTTCTGTCTGTCCTGATATGTGCCTTCAAGTCACCCATTATCAACATCAATTCATATTGTCCTGATTTATCTAGCAGGTTCCTCTTCATTATCACAACCTTGCTGTGGGGCATAGGCTGAGATTCTGAATACTGTCCTACCATTAGGCTAGAGTTTGATTGCCATGAGTCTCTCACTAATTCTGATGATATCCCTCTCTCACCACAATACCCACACCATTTCTAGCTTGTCCTCCTCCTGAGTAGTAGACTCTGGATCCCAAGTCCTGTGGCTTAGCTGCACTGCCCTTCCATCTAGTCTCATGGATACATAGGATGTCCAGCTTCCTCCCTACTATCATGCCATCCACTTCCAAGATCCATCCTGTTAGTGAACCTACACTGAGTGTAGCAATTCTTAGTTCATGTTTAGCAGGTTGATTGGTTTCTCATCCAGTTTTCACTCAACATAGCTACCCCGGTAACACAGGCTGGGCAACTGGTCACCAGTCGACCAGTAGCTTATAGACCCAGTGCTGCTAGGTTTTATGGTGGGCACACACTGGCCAATAGTGGCACATACATCCCTCCCACTATTAGCATGGGTACCTATCATAGGTCAGAGTAGACTGGGTCCTCAACCCACGCTTCAGTGGCAAATACCCATGCCCATTGGCAACATTAGTTAACATGACAGAATCATCTAAAGCCATATTTTACACTGTCGAGTGGCTAGCCCTGCCACAGTGTGTAGTCTGTGATCTGTGTTCACCTATCTTGAGGATACTGCGCACCACAGTGGGTGCCCAAAGCGGTTGGTCTATACAGCTCTTCTCCCTATACGTCATCATGTAGAGTCTGTGCTGCTGCTCATGGCTCCAATCATTGGTGAGTTTGAGATGGAAACAGTTTGTTTTTTGGAAGTAGGAACTGGATTGGATAACAACATTTACAAAAGTAAATTAAGGGGATGTTATTTGTAGCAGTCAGAATCCTGCACTGCCTGAGAAAGTAGTGAATGAACCATTTATTTTGCAAAGTGTAGCTGATGTAAACAAAACCTCAAGTAATAGGTATAGTCTGGGTTAAAAAAAGTTTGGATACTTCTTTTTAGGATATTTTTGATCAGTATTCACACACAACCTTCTGCAATTCAATGCAATAGTGTGCAGTGCTTTGAATATATTTATTAAAATAGAGAATATCTTCTTCCTAAATGGAAATTTTTACTGTGAAATCAGCAGGGAATTGAACACAAACACACTCACACACACACACACACACACGCACACACACACACACACACACACACACACACACACACACACACACACACACACACACACGCACACACACACACACACACACACAAACACACACATATGTTCATATTCTGTTTTGAAAGATTCCCACAAATAAAGTTTAGAAAAGCAGGTTTATTGTTCACTTAGATTAATTGTTCATTTCTAGTGTGTATGGAATCGTAGGTCACTGCTAATCTGAAAGTAAGAGCTAAAGTAAACATTCCTGCAATGATGAAGTTATTAATGAAACAATTTTAAGTATATATTCCTGCAGCTGAAAGTTTCTATTAAAACAATTGTTATAATCCAAACAAAGAATTAAGCCAGCAAGTAGGCAGCCTGTGTCCTTACAACACTGCTTTTCTTGGCTTCACTTCCTTTCAAGGACTAATCTGTACCCAGAGGTCCTGTCTGCCCTACATTACACACAAGCGTTATGTAGTACAAAGTCACAAAACAGTTTGTTTGACGATATAAACTGCAACAGGAGACAGATCAGAAGTGGTTTAATAAATCACGTCCAGTGGATTTTGGACTGTTTTAGGATAATATAGCTCCACAGAAGACAGACCAAAAGCAGACATACTTTTTCATACTGTTCTCATAGTTTGGTTTATAGTTACTAACAACAGTTTTTTCTCTCTAAATTTAAACCATCCACTACTTATACAGATCGTTGCATAGCTTATGATGTTTACGTAGTTATATATACTACAGTTGTGTTTGTAATGCAATGTTTCAAACACATAGCCTGAAATGATTTGTAGTAATTTATTAATTGATTGATTTGATTGATTGATTAATTGATTGATTGATTGATTGATTGATTGATTGATATGAATGTGCTTAATGAGGTGGAGCTGTGATCTCAATGAACTAATTTCTGTCCCAGCATGGAAGTACAGAAAGTATAAAAAGTATACAATATATTACAGTGAAGTTAATATGGTCACAGCTGATTAAATTCAAACAGTAAATGTAATAAAATTGTGTTACACATTGAAAAGGTAGCATAAAATAGATTACTGTACCATTTCATGCAGTACAACATATTTACCTATATACAGGGCCTGTCTGAGTACATATCATGTATGGTCAGTGCACTGAAGGAAATGTTCACTGAACTTGGAGTCGATTGTAATTATAAGGGGCTACGGGCCTCTGCCACACTGGAATGTCTCTCATGTTTTTTTGAATTGGGTTACTTACTGCATGCATTTTCTGTTGTCTCTCTTGTATTTGACTTTCTTTTTCATTTTCAATGCGGTTTTCTGGCACATTTTGTATTTGTGCAAATAATGTTGTAATACTAAACTATTTGCCTCAGAATTACGATTGAACATATGAACTGCATGAATCTAAGTAGCATAATGCAGGTAGGTCCATTGACATACCGTGATAAAGCCCTGACTATGACCCTTGTGACCCAGGCTTGACTAGTACCACAGGCAGGGACTGTGTGAGGAATTACAACCAAGGCCCATGAGTACCAGAGGTAATACGTGTGACATTCTGGCACATTTTGTATTTGTGCAAATAATGTTGTAATACTAAACTATTTGCCTCAGAATTACGATTGAACATATGAACTGCATGAATCTAAGTAGCACAATGCAGGTAGGTCCACTGACATACTGTGATAAAGCCCTGACTATGACCCTTGTGACCCAGGCTTGACTAGTACCACAGGCAGGGACTGTGTGAGGAATTACAACCAAGGCCCATGAGTACCAGAGGTAATACGTGTGACATTCAGGTCATGGTAACAATGTGTGTTGGGGCAGGCAACATGAGGGACATCTCACCAGGGAGGTGGAAGTGGACCTCTTATGCACCACTGTATCTCCTTGATAATGTCAGCCCAGCACGTCAGACAGTGGCAGGTAGGGCTTAACAGGTTGTTGTAATATGATAATCACTGTATTCTTGCTGCTCTCAGTAGCTCAGAAAGACCAAGAGGTCTTGTTACCCACTAATAAGGGTCCCTCCAAGTGAAGGGATACATCTGAGGAATTCTCCCAATTACAGTGGCCTTGAGGAGAACAGAAGTAATAACGGATACCATGGACTTTGTCTCTAACTTATCAAATCTATTGGTACTGGGTAAGCCTAGGTTATCTGAAATAAATTTAGGATCTGTAACACGTGTCTTCCTTTTCCATTCTGCCATATGTGGTCAATTCTCTGATACTCCTTAACTAGAACATTCACCATAACATTCCCTGTGCTCATCTTCTGAGAACAATGGTAGATCGTACCGGCATTTCCTGACCTTGCTGTAGTGCTGCTGTAATTGGCATTGTCAGCTTGTTGCACCAAGTCACATGGGGTATGAAGTTATCTAACTCTCCCTCATTACAATACTAAACAAAAACCTAGAGTACAGCAGTACTCTGTGCGTACTGTCAGAATACTTCTGCTCTGTAACATGTAAGATGAGTCGCCACTTTCAGAGTCCATGTCTGCACTATATAGGAGCTAGGAGGGGTCCGAATGGAGAGAGATGATAATTCAGCAAGCAAAGGAGAGTGGTATTGCTGGAATTGCAATCATCCTGAAGTCTTCATGAGTACCTTCATGAGGTGGACCCTGTTTTTCACAAAATCTCACCAAGAAGACACTGATATAAAGACTGTATTTTATATAGCATATATCATGGACAGAAGTAGGCTAAAAATAATAAAGATAGCTGGCTGCACAAGTCCTGGAATAAAAAAGTGCCCAATCCTGTTAGGAGCGCTGGTAGCAGGAATGGAAAAAATTTCAGTGTAGAATCCTCAAGAAATGGAAACATTCCTGCAATGGAGCTAGGCCAGGCCCAGGGGGAGGATCCCCACCCCCCATTGTAGAAGGAAGTAGCAGTCCACGATAGGCCAAAAAAGAACTTTAAAGAAGATAGAGTGGACTATTGAGGTTAAGTAAGAAATTGTGTATTAAACCAATGAGTGGGAAGGTCACTGAAAAGCCAATCAGAAAAATCAAAATGAAAACTCCAGCAAAGCTAGAACTTCCACTGAGTGACCTTCCAAACCTCTTGTATCAGAGGCACATGAGATATATGCAAATGACCTTTATGAACATCAGGTGTTTCAGCTAATTGGCAATTCTGAACACCCATGACTTGTTTCGTCATTTTAATGGACAATTTCAGGCAAATAAAGCCAAACCCCAATAGCTGTGGATATGCATATTTCGGCCTTGTTATGACCTCATCAGCACAGCACAAGCCGAGTGTTTGACTAAGCATATCCACAGCTAGTGGGGTTTGGCTTTATTGGCCTGAAATTGTCTATTAAAATGACTAAACATGTCATGGGCATTCAGAATCGCCAATTAGCTGAAACACCTGATGTTCATAAGGATCATTTGCATATATTCCATGTGCCTCTGATACAAGAGGTTTGGAAGATCACTCAGTGGAAGTTCAAGAAATTGTGTATTGTTAGCATTATGCAAGAAGCCCAGAATTTTCAGACAGGCGATATACAAAAAGATTAAGAGAGAAATTAGAGGAAAGAAAAATACTCCCACAAGAAAAAACTGTCAGAAGCTTCAAATAAAAATATGTGCTCATTAGTGGAACAGATTTATGAAAAACATTATATAGACCCAAAAAACTTGATCCATTTTGAAAAAGAAGCATCTGAGGAAGTACAAAAATATAAAAAACAAAATCTAGAGACTTTTGAAAGGTATAAAAAAGAAATATGGACAGGGGGAAGAAAGAAATCTGATATAGTGCAAAATGTATGCAAAGGAGAAAGCCAAATTAATCAATACAAAAAAATGCAGCCCCAAATATATTTGAAGAGAAATGCAGGCAAAGCCATTCAGATATGGAAAATTTCACAATAAAAAAATAAGAACACAACGAGGGAACGTAGAACAGAAGATTAGTAAAGTAGAAGTTAAAAGAATAGAAGTTGAAGTTATGGAATACTTGTGAAGTGAAGGATTTAGTGTAGAAAGTCTAACACAGGTTACATCACAGCATGATGGAACGAGTCCCCAAAGTAAGGAGAAACAGGAGGATCAGGAGACATCTGAAGAAGAAATATGGACATGGGAAAGAAAAAGAGATTTATTATGGTATAATATTTATGCAAAGGAGAAAACAAAGTAATAAATACAAAAAGAGCAGCACCAAAGATATTTGAAGAGAAATATAGGCAAGCATATGCAGACACAGAAAATTTTGCAATACAAAAAATAAGAAAACAAAGGAAAAGTAGACAAGAGGATTAGTGATGGAGAAGTTAAAGAAATAGAAACTGAGGCTAATCAGTACCTGCAAAGTGAAGGATTTAGTGTTGAAAACTAACTCAGAAAACACCACAGTAGGCTAGAGCAATGGATCCCCAAATTTAAGAGAAACCAGTAGAGCATGACATGGACAGACATATTAAGATCAATGAAAGAAACAGACTACAGAAAGTCAATAAAACCCAAAAAGTTAGAAGTTTGATAAAACAAATGAACACAGTAATTAGGGCTGTCAGTAGAGATTCATGTGATATAACAGAAGTAAACAGGATATATCACTGTGCAGTTAAATTAATAGCAGATAAAGTCTTACCACAAAAACATAGGTTAGTAAAGGAAATGAAGGGGAGAAATCAGATGTTATCATGGAAGTATCGAATAGAGAAAACTATAAAGCAGTTAAGACAAGAAGTGTCACTGTTAGAAGAGTATAGAAGAGGGAACAGATCAACAAAAATGCTCAGAAAGATAGATGTGATAAAAGCAATGCGCAATATCGGAACGTTTCTACTTCAAAACATTTAATTCCAATAACATCGAATTTCAAAACACTGAGACCATAACAGCAAAAACCCAAAACACTGAAAACTCACAACATCGAAAACTCAGAACACTGAAACTTTGCATCACAACATCAAAAACTACAAAACACATGTAAATAACATCCCCTCCACCTATAACAACACCAGACTAACAAACATACTTTTTACTACATTTTTACTCATTTAAAAGGAGTAGCTACCAGGACTGACCCACAAGGACTGTTCCTAGGACCACTTCTCTTTATGCATTATTTCTCTGATGTAAAGACTGACACAAAGGGCCTGAGACTGACTAAGTTTACATATGAATGCAAACTTGGAGCAGTCATAAACTCCTTGTCTGACTTCCACATTGTCTAGGAGGGCCTAACATGTAACGGCAGATGGTGCCTAGACCATGGCCTTAAACTAAATATGCAGCACTGTGTCATTTGGCAAATAAGGGACCCCTTCACCCAACACACAAATGACATCAGAAGTGTAGTTGGCTCAACCAGTGCACTGTACCAGTACCATGGATTAGCACCTCACTCCCTCAACTCTTCAAGTGAAGAAAAATATGCCATGCCAATTGGCTGGCTTCTGCCAGCTCTTTAAAAAAGTCCACTTCTTCATCTGGAACACCAACCAGATGGCCAGATATACAAAACACACCTGTACTCCAATCAATCAGGTCTCATTTCTGAACCCTACCCCAACCCTCCTTCCTCTTTTTTTTTTAGCAAAAATAAATAAATAAATCAATAAAATAAAAACAGAAAGAAAATCTCTTTTTCTTAGACTGTAGCAAACTGCTTGCTACAAACTAAAGTTTATACCCTGCGCTGAGCATAATGGCACTCTGGTCCTAGTTAAAAAAAAAAAAGAAAGAAAGAAATGAAAATAAATCTTCTGTCTTCTAAACTGTAGCAAGCTGCCATTTGCTAGAGTTTAGACCACATATGGGAATCTACTACACTCAGGTTTGACTGCAAATGCAATATCATTTTTCAAAAGCCAGTACGCATTACAGAGAGATCAGGATTGCACCTGTTAACACGTTTCTGCCAGGGGAAGTTGCCCCATTTGCCCTGCCCTAGCTACACTATGTAGTGACCCGGGCACTTTCATTGATAATAAACTATCCTTTGATCACCATGTATCCACTGTCATTTGGAAATCCTTTAACCTGGCCAAACTGGTCACCAGTGGTGTATCTTCAAGGTCCTAGGAAGTTATTGCTCCTATCTATTCCTCCCTCATTAGGACCATAATAAAGTATAATGCCTCCTTGGGCATGTACTTGTCTAGGCATATGACACAGCTGGAAAGACTGCAGCATTTCCTCATCAAGACAATCATGGGCATGTCTTTCTTGAACTTTTCTGACTGCCTCAAAGTGCTCTCTCTCTCTCTCTCTTTCACTTTCTTCTTTATTACCTTCAGACTCTTCAGAGGGGACCTCTGTCTGGCCTGCAGACCCTCAAACAATCCAGATCCATTGGACTCCTGCACACCCACAAAACCGATAACACCCTAAAGACCCGCACAAGAGATCTACATTTCCAAAATATAACTAAGACCTGCTGATGAGATAGATATCTCTACCAGAAAATTCCATTTTTGTGGAACAGACTTTCCTGGATGTAAAGCAAAGTAGCTTTGTGACCGTCTTTAACCTGCACAAATAGATAGGCAATTGTAAATGCATTCCAGGTCTGGGTCCTCAAGCCCTAATTGAAAGGGATTGAAGTTAAGTATTAAATATATCCAGGGCCTGCCTTTCAACCCTCACTGAAGTGGGCTGTAAGTGGGAATTATTATTATTCATGTCTATGGGTATTCTTCATTTGGGATCTTCAGCCTAGTCTGCACATATTCCAGATCAATGGCTTAGTATTAACTTATGAACCTGTGAACTTATGATATGAAGGAGATTGTGTTCCCTGATGGTCTTTGACTATCATATTAATAATAAAACAATAAAATGATGAATTGTACTGATCATTTCTGTGTACTAGCTTAGCCAGACTGGCCCATTCTACATTCCCCTGGTGCTATAAATTATATTAGACTAGTGGATAGAGCTGCATAATGCTGACTTGCTGTATGTCGTACTCATACAAAAGACTGCTCCTGCGCATGTTGCTATTGAACCACTGCATGTTAAGGCTGATACTGCTGCACTGCCATGTACCTCAAAACTAGCCATCCTCCCCTCAGCAAATGATATGCCATTGGAAGGTACAGCATTAACTGCTGATGAGCTGTACCCCCTAACACAGAGCGCTATGATCAGGTCACCAATCATAACTGCTGATGAGCTGTACCCCCTAACACAGAGCGCTATGATCAGGTCACCAATCATAACTGCTGATGAGCTGTACCCCCTAACACAGAGCGCTATGATCAGGTCACCAATCATAACTGCTGATGAGCTGTACCCCCTAACACAGAGTGCTATGATCAGGTCACCAATCATAACTGCTGATGAGCTGTACCCTCTAACACAGAGCGCTATGATCAGGTCACCAATCATAACTGCTGATGAGCTGTACCCCCTAACACAGAGCGCTATGATCAGGTCACCAATCATAACTGCTGATGAGCTGTACCCCCTAACACAGAGCGCTATGATCAGGTCACCAATCATAACTGCTGATGAGCTGTACCCCCTAACACAGAGTGCTATGATCAGGTCACCAATCATAACTGCTGATGAGCTGTACCCCCTAACACAGAGCGCTATGATCAGGTCACCAATCATAACTGCTGATGAGCTGTACCCCCTAACACAGAGCGCTATGATCAGGTCACCAATCATAACTGCTGATGAGCTGTACCCCCTAACACAGAGCGCTATGATCAGGTCACCAATCATAACTGCTGATGAGCTGTACCCCCTAACACAGAGTGCTATGATCAGGTCACCAATCATAACTGCTGATGAGCTGTACCCCCTAACACAGAGCGCTATGATCAGGTCACCAATCATAACTGCTGATGAGCTGTACCCCTAACACAGAGTGCTATGATCAGGTCACCAATCATAACTGCTGATGAGCTGTACCCCCTAACACAGAGCGCTATGATCAGGTCACCAATCATAACTGCTGATGAGCTGTACCCCTAACACAGAGCGCTATGATCAGGTCACCAATCATAACTGCTGATGAGCTGTACCCCTAACACAGAGCGCTATGATCAGGTCACCAATCATAACTGCTGATGAGCTGTACCCCCTAACACAGAGCGCTATGATCAGGTCACCAATCATAACTGCTGATGAGCTGTACCCCCTAACACAGAGCGCTATGATCAGGTCACCAATCATAACTGCTGATGAGCTGTACCCTCTAACACAGAGTGCTATGATCAGGTCACCAATCATAACTAACTTATATTATGTTGAGGCATGGATGGCAAAAAATTCACATTGAGAGCATGCTGAGAACACATAATAAGGGTTATGATTAGGGACCCGAACACAATTTGTAGGGCATGACACTTTATCTATTGCATGTACTATCAGTTATAGTGTGTATAAGAGCGCATAATGTTTTACCAGCTTTGAAAGCCAGTAGAGCACTTAGCTCTGTCTGACAGCTACATGCCTCTCAACTTCTTTGCTTAATAATTCTTGACAAATCTGATTAATGTGGCTGGACAAGGGATCAAAATCGGGTCTATATTATATTTTCAAAAGTTTCAAACATCGAACACCATATGACCGACACCATATGAGCGAAGTTTGAAATTTCGAAAATATAATAAAAAAAAATAAAAAACTATACTTACCTAAACGCTGTAGGCAGGGGGGCAAGCCCCCCTGCACCCCCCACGGGTCTATATCACATTATTGAAATTCCAAAATGTCAAACACCATAACCTTTATCTTAGAATCTCGAAATGTGATATACTTAAACGCTCAGAACAGCGAATTTTTTCCAAGGGAAAAAATTTGCTGTTCCGAGAATAGACACACACAGCACAAGCACACCAAAATACATAATCTACACATACACACTTCACAGAACCCTACACTAAACCATACATACACTACTAGCTATCCACTTACCTTAACCCAACCCTAACCCTAAAATCCCTAACTAACGCACACTCACCTTACCCGCTCCCTAAGCCTAAGGTCCTTAACTATCGCACACCCACCTTACCCACTCTCTAACCCTAAGGTCCCTAACCATCGCACACTCACCTTACCTGGTCCCTATCCCTGAGGTCCCTAACTATCACACACTTACCTTACCTCAGTCTGTTCGCACACTTACCTTAACCCTGTCCATCCGTCACCTTCACACCACAGTTGAGGAAATAGTGAAGCCACAGAAACGACCCACCGAATACTTTCCCTAGGAAAATATTCGGTGTTCTGCAGCTTCGCTATTTCAAGCATTCGCTGAATAGAAGTCAATATTATAACATTCGAAGTTTTAAGACTTCGATGTTATAATATAGACCCGCCCCCCCCCACACCCCCGCTACTTAAATATTCCTACTCCAAGATCACACTGCATTGAAGTAAAGGGAAAATATTCCATATGGCGATTTCTGTGTTACGCACGCGACATTTCAATGTTTCGACCAGTCGGGTTCGCTCAATATGCGTTCGCCATTTACAATTTTCGATCATGTGATAGGAACCCGTCAAAATCAGGGGACAGTTTTAAATATTGCTCTAATTTAAATTAACAGCGCAACAGATTTTACATCAAGATGCATTTTCTTAACAATAAGAAGTATGAAATTCTAATGTCTGACGTTACTGACTGTTAGCATTTCTCAGTGATTTATTAAAAAAATTATTAAAACATTTATGAGGGACACTTCAAAAATATGAGGTAAAATCAGGAACAGTTGAGAGGTTTGGACAGCAGGCAGAAAAAAAGTGCTTCGCTGTAGAAGTAATGTATTTAAAAGCTATAATATCTAATATTATTTTATTATTTAATTAAACAAATGTTAAATAATAAATAAAATAATATTAGACACTTTTTGCCATATTTTCTGTTTATAAATGTGACAGAGAGAAGTTCTAACAGCTTTTGTTGCTGGTGCTATCCACTGTTAGTTCTAGTATGAGACTTGATGTTGAACTTGATGGTTTTAACAAACTTTTATTAATCACTCCATGTGCTTGACAAGTTTATCCTTCCCCTGATTTTGGAGACTAGGCAGAGCATTCCATGAGCCACAGTAATATAAGATTGTTTCAGCTGTACCTAATGCACCATTAGAATGTATGTCATTGAGTTCTGATGTGCTTCACACTGGAATAGTGGCTGATACACTGGTGCCTAATATGTTATTCAGATGTAGGTACTATAATGCTGCTGTGCTGCATGCTATATCAGCAGTGCTGGAATGGCCTGTCTGTGCCTCATCTGCCATTCAGTTGTAGGGAACACAATGAATTTATTGTATCCACTCTAACAATAGTACTGAACTGTCTTCCTGCATCTTATGGACCATGCAAAGGTAGGGCACATAATGCCATTTTACCATCCTACTGAACATCTGAGCTCCATGTGTTGTGCCTATATTTGTAGAGTGCACAATGGGTACTCCTGGGAATCTATCAGTCCTCCTGGATGACGTTAGGTGCCATTTATCACATGACCAGAGTTAGTGCACAGTTTAGTTATAGGGCCCACAATGCTGTTGTGGTGCATGCCACTTATTCCAACATAGTGTGCTCTAAGCATGTTTCCAACCCAGTGTGCTATTTTTAAATCTGATTTTGATCCAGAAGGATTCAAGCTGTAATTGTTACATTAGCTCTTTTTTTTTTAATTTCTCCAAATCTTTTGGTTTTCTAATACCATGATGGGAATGGACTCCATTCCTAAGTCAAAGTATGACTAAAGTTCATGAAATTAGCATTGTTTTAATCTTTGATGTTAGCCAGAAAGTGGTCCTCACAGCACCTGCAATGTGCCCAGTAATCACTCCTTCTGCAGTTTGTACAGAGTTACATGTTTCAGTAACATATCTAAGTACAATTCTAAATGTTTTTTTATAAAATCCATTGTTCCTACTACGACTGAAACTGGCTGGGTATCCTTCTTCCACATAGCCCTCATTTCTGCCTGCAAATCCTGGTATTTTATGACTTCTCTGTACATAAGTCACTGCAGTCACTGGATGTAGCAATTTCAATGGTCACTGCCACTTTTGTCTTCTTTTCATAGACTACTATACTGGTTTTCTTGCATCTATTTTTTGAACTGTTGTTAACAGATGATCTCATGTGATATAAACTTGATAATTTTCTATGATATTTTGTGGCTCATGTTTCCACTCTTTTTTCAGCTATGTCAGTATTATAATATTTGCACAATCCCCAATGCAACAGTCTTGCCACATTATTATGCCTTTCAGTATACAGTCCTTCTGCCATTAGTATATCACAAGACACAAACGTTGAGGAAAAAATACACCTTTATAAACAGCAAAGCTTTCGGGTTACACACCCTTTCTCAATACTAAGGGTGTGTAACCCGAAAGCTTTGCTGTTTATAAAGGTGTATTTTTTCCTCAACGTTTGTGTCTTATTGGATTTTTGCTACAGCATTTCGAATTATTAGTATATCACAACCAGTTACAAGATGTGCAACTGTTTCCCATTCTGTTTTACAAAACCTATATTTGTCTGTTTCTCCCACATGTTCAGTAGACTTTGGAAAATAATGTGTACATAGTCCACTATCTTGGGCCACCAATATTAACCTTTCATCTTTTGGTTTAAATTAACCATTCCTGAATTCAATTCTGATCAACATGAGGTTGTTCCAAGAGTTTTCTATACTTGCAACTATATTTATGCATTTTCCATATTTCCTGCATTCTCATCTGATCCTTCACTTTATATTCTTTCTTTTGTTTTTTAACACTTTCAGTTGCTGCCCAATTTTTATCTACTTATGGTTTGATTTCCATTCCCGCTTGATGCAGCTATGCTTCTGCTAACCAGAGAAGTCATCTTAGACTTATTCTCCTTATTTTTCAAAACTTTCACTACGTTTGGGTCTTGTGAGGTCAGCAGATATGTATGTAGTCCCAAGATTGCAGATCTATACATGTAATGAATTTTGAGGAGGCCCATACCTGCTTCAGAATGAGGAATATATAACCTTAGTATGCAGTGATTTTTATAAATCATTTGATGAGCAAGAAGCATCCTTCTTGTTTTGCTGTCTAACCAATCCAACACCTTTTGGGGCCAGTCAATCACTCCAAAACTAAGTTAGGACAAGAAGAACAAATTGGTTTATACCTTTGCCTTTGTTCCTAGATCTCAAAGCTGTTTTCTTTTTAATTTAAGTCTTCTAAAATATTCCTTATTAAGTTTTATTCACATTTGTTCATGTTTTATTGCTGATCCTTCATTTATTCCGCAATATTTATATACACATCACATTCTTGTCCCAAACTGATGTTCTCTTGGTGCTGTAGTTTTCCTACTTTAAAGGTTGCTTTTACACATTTATCAAGACCAAATGACATTCTTATATCATCTGAAAATTTTCAACCACTTGCAGTTGTTATTTCAGCTCCTCATCTGATGAACTGTACAGTTTTAAAAGAGAAGATGAGAAGTCTTTGCAATTTGTTGTTTTCTAGGATCCAAATTATAGCCATGGCCTAAGCTTAAGTAGACAGCTTAATGGGTTAAGGGCAAGACAAAAGAGCAGCAGTGACAGAGTCACCCTAGATTATCCCCTTTTGAATTTTTATCCCTGGAATAATAATTTGCCCTTTATCATGACTTAACTGCGAAGTGGTTTGCCATTGTTTTATGGTCGCTGTAATGTAATTGATCAGTGTAGGGTGTGTCTTATACATTTTTAAGCATTCTTTTATCCATGAATGTGGGATACTGTCAAATGCTTTTTTATAGTCTTTCCATGTCATACTTAAATGCTTCCTCTTTTTACACTTCTCCATTATGACTTTATTTAACAACAAATGATCGTTTGTTCCATGACTTTCTTTTATTGTCCTTTTGTTCTATTGCCATAATTGAGTTTTATTCTAGTTTATAAGTCAACAGAAAGAAAGTTATTTATTTTATTTTATTTTATTTTACATTTGTTTACCGGGATGGTCCAACTGAGATAGTGCCCATTTTCAGCCAAGGCTTGGGGAGAAAAGCTCCAATCTAAGCTTACATACAAATTATCACAACAAGTAACATATAAATAGTTCTTACTCATGGGTAAATCTTCGTGCAGAGATGTTAATACTTTTAACTAGAAGTTAGGTCATGCGTCTGGGCCTGGGGTTTTCCAATTAGAGGCTTTTCTTAACATTGTTTCAATCTCTCTGGCTGATTCTTCATCCCATTTTATAGCCTGGACCTTTAGACTTCTTATTCTTTCTTTTACGTATTCTATCCATTAAGCATTTTTGTATGTTCCACAGGATATTCATAGATACTTCTCCAAAATGTATCTATTTCTTTATTTCTTCTTTTTTTGGTGGCATTTCAATTCCTTTTACCTTGTTTCCCAATTCTCTATAAAACTTTTGAGGTCATCAATAAATTGCTTATTCTGTATTTTTCACTTATATTTACCTGTGTATCTTCTATGTTTTTCTGCCTGTGCTGAGATTTTTAGTTTGTTATTTGCAATAGTGCATGACAGAACCTGATCTGTTCTAATACTGCACATTGCTTTTATCACGTCTGTCTTTCTAAGTATTTTTGTTGATCTGCTCCCTCTTCTGTACTCTTCTAACAGTGACACGTCTTGTCTTAATTGCTTTATACTTTTCTCTAGTCAATACTTCCATGATGGTATTCAATTTCTCCCCTTCCTTTCCCTCACTACCCTGTGTTCTTGTGGTAGAACTTTGCCAGTTATTAATTTAGCTGCACAGTAATATATCCCGTCTACTTCTGTTATATCCCATGGATCTCTATGGACAGTCCTAATTACTGTGTTCATTTGTTTTATCAAACTTCTGACTTTTTGGGTCTTATTGACCTTCTGCAGTCTGTTTCTTTCATTGATCTTAATATGTCTATCTCTATTAAATGTATTTATTTATTTTATTTATTTATTGATGTTTGTTAACCGGGTTAGTCCAACTGGGCTTGTGGCCCTTTTTCAGTGGAGACCCGAGGAGAAAAGCTCCAATACATAGTACAAAAATTACAGAAAGTCACAACTTTACAATAAAAAATATATGTTACATAGTACAAAAATTACAGAAAGTCATAACTTTACATTAAAAAATATATGCTACATTACTTTTGAGAGAATATCATTTTGAAAATATATGTAAGATAAGCCAGAGGCTTGCATGCATAACATTTTTAAGAAGGATGTACAGACAAAAACTTATGACATTTGATCAGCTTTGGCAAAGAAAAGTTGACATAGGTGGAACTTTCTTTGTCTAGGTTCAGTTAGAAATCCTTATACATTACAAGTAATGGATGTTAGATCAGCTTTGGCAATAAGACAAAAATAACTCATACTAGGTGGCAGTGATTTTGTGAAGGTTCAGTTTGAAATCATTATACATGGAGGTTTCTGAATGAATTAGAATAATTTGAGTGGATTATTGTGGAAATAGAATATAGTTGATTAGCCTGGTATAGCATTTGAGTAGTTATAATGCATAAAAGAGTTCAAAATTTTCTAGCTTGATGGAGTGTAGAATATACTGGGAGGGACATTGGATAGAAAATGAAACAAGAGAATTGAATGTAGTACTGTGGGATAGAGTGCTGGTCCTATATGCTTTTTAAAGAGGGGTGAGGAATTCATGGTGGGGGTGTTTTAGGTGGGAGCATGTGAAAGGCATTCCCATTTGGAGGACAGATGGGAGAGTAGCATGGATTTGAAGTTGTTGTGGTTTGGTATGTTGCGTAGTGCGGGGGTAGAGAGTTCCACTGTTTGGCTATGGTGTAAGATAGTAGTAGTTGGCCATGTGGATGTGAGGGTTTGTGCACTTGTAGGAGCTTTTGGCTTTCAGATCTCAGGGAGCGGCTGGGTGTGTAGGGTATTAGAGATTTGGAGAGAGAAGGGCATTCTGTAGGTTTGAAGATGAGTTTGTGGGCTGTTGTAAGTTGTAGGTATATTAGATGGTTGGGGAGTTCTAGCCAGTTGAGGGTGTGTAGAGTGTGGCAGTGATGGGATGAGTTCTTAGAACTGGTTGCGAATTTGCAGATTTTGTAGTAGCAGGCTTTGAGTTTGTAATGAAGGCCAAGTTGTAGGTTGGAGAATAGGGGAACACCATACAAGAGAGAGGGGAGAAGAAAGGTAGATGTGAGGGTTTGTCGAGAGGAGGAGGTGAGGTAGCAGTTGTGTCTGTAGAGGAGACTGATTTTTGGTGAGTTTTCTTGATTGCGGAGAAGATGTGAGAGTTGAATTTTAGGTTTTCATCAATGGTAATGCCAAGTAGCTTGGTACTGGGAACGATTTCTAGAGGGGTGTTATTATGGCTTTTAATGGAAAACAGGTTTCTGCTGAATTGGGAGTTTTTGATAGGAGTGAAAATCATTAGTTTTGTTTTGTTAGCATTTAGGGCTAGGTGATTGGATTGCATCCATGATTCTGTTTTGGAGAAGGCTATTTGGCTTTTGAGTAGAAGTTTGGAGGGGCAGGAGGCTTAGCAGGTGATGGTGGAGTCATCTGCGTGTTGGATAACTGAGGCATCAGGGATGGAGTGGTGGAAGTTGTTGGTGAATATGTTAAAGAGGAGTGAGCCCAGTACAGATCCTTGTAGAACTCATGTGCGTGTGGGTAAGAAAGGGGAGGATGACTCTTTCCATTACACAGCTTGTTGGCACATGGAAAGGTAGCTGGAGAACCAGACTAAGGTTGAGGGAGAGAGAGAGAGGTGAGGGAGAGAGAGGTGCAAGTGCGAGAGCTGGGACAGGAGTAGAGAGTGGGAGATGATATTGAATGCCTTTGAGAGATCTAGAAACAGTGACGATACGTATTATGCTGCTGATGCATGCTAGGTTGATTGTTTCAAGAAAGGAAAGGAGGGCTCTCATGGTGCCGTGGACAGGACGGAAGCCACACTGAGTAGGAGAGAGGAGGCTGTGCTGGGTTAGGTATGGCATGAGTTGTGAGTGGATAGTTTTTTCTAGTATTTTAGAGAGAGGAGAGAGTATAGCTATGGGTCTGAATGGCAGATGGTTGGGACATAGGATTCTTGTATAGATCTATTTATAAGAATAGATATGGGATAGGCTATAGTTTCAGCAGATAGTTTGAGGAAAATTGCTGGTAGGTTGTCTGGTGCATTGCAGCATGGTTTTAGCTTTAGGAGAAGCATTTTTATTGTGTTAGTGGATTCCCTTGTTTTGAAGCTTTTGGCTGGGGAGAACCCGAGAGCAAGCAGCAGGCTGTAGAGAGAAAAAAAGGTTAGTTCAAGCGTTAGGCGGACTGTGAGGTAGATCAGAGGGGGTACTTATTGAAAGACACAACTACATGATAGGGGAACATGAGGTGTAAGGCTGAAGGGTAAAATGAGGTGCAAGAGTGAAGGGGAGGAATGAATAGCTGAGGTGCAAGTGTGAAGGGTGGGAGGAATAGTGAAGTTGTAGAGGGGGTGTACAATAGGTTCAGTAAAAAGAAAAGAAAGACAGTATGCAGTTTAAAACATAGTACATTCACTGTTAGCTAGCAGTTTAACACATAGTACAATCAGGTATAGCATTTGCATGTAGCAGCCATTTGCAGTAGCGTCTCAGCATTAGTCAACCTCAGACTAGAATACTGGCGTTCATTCTATTGATATATGCTCTTATTTGTTTGTGTAAATGAGGGAAAAGAAACATATGCTAGGAAACAGGTGAAGAATGTTGTGTAATCTGCAAGTAGCAGTAGATAAAAACTAAGACGGTGTATGCGTGTTATGTGAAGCACGTGCTAGTAACAGTAGATAAAATCTAAGGGGCAGCATACGTTAATGAGAAGCACAAGTGATTAGTGTTGTATCTAGATATCAATCTGCTGCTGCTCGTGGAGATATTGGATAAGGCAGCTGAGATTGTACCAGGGCAGGACAATTAAGGAGCTTGCGAGTACATTCCAGGCTACAGGTCTATGCACCTTAATGTCCTGTGTCTCGGCCAGTCCAAAAAGAAAAAAGTGTAATATCAGAGAGCAATCATATGTACCACACTCAATGTTTGCGTTTCTTTAAGATATGAGCTGCGGAGAGGTGCCGAGTGAGCGCACTGTCTTAAAACCTAATGAGGGGCTGGTAAAAATCACATGTGGTTGGATACAGCGTCTGTTGGCCAGATCGAGCAGACTAAGAGCAATATCAAGAGAAATAATGCACTACAGATAGCAGTTCACTTATCTAACAAATGCAAAGTAACCTTAGACTGGCAATACAACAGCAGCGACAAACCACAGTGCCTGATGCTTAAGGCAGCAATTGAAATTGCGTAACAAACACTATGCAGCATATGAGTGATATAGTATACAATATGCAGGCAAAAAACAGTTATGTTAGCAATTAAAAAGAGCAATGGTACAACATACCACTTAATGACATGAGCAGCCTTACAGCAGGACCTTCTCAGTGGGAATAGGGCAGGGATTTAAAAATGGTGCCACGGTGCGCAACACCTTGATATCAGTTTTAGGAGGAAGTGAGCTATGAGGGGTAGGGCCTGGTGCGTGGGGAGGGGGTAATAGGAATAGTAGGTGAGGCGAGCCAATCAGAGCTGGGTAGGAGAGAAATTCCCAAAAAAGAAGACAATCAGTGAAGATGGCTCTTGGAGATGGGAAGGTGCAGCTGGGCAGTAAGGTGAGTGAGAGATTCTGAGACAAACAGGGGAAGTAGGCTGGGGGAATATAGTTTTAGAGAAGAAGTTACAGCTGTACTATATAAGAGGCTATGGTAGGCTTTATAAATTAAATACAAAATGTATCAACAATAGGGAGTAATGCTGCCACCAAGTGGTTAAAAGTGGAACAGTAATGTAGTTACAGAGAAGTGAGTAAATGCTGGGAGGCAAGGGGGCAGGGGGGGAGAGTGCAGGCCTCTGTAGGCTGCTTCCATGCACACTACGCTTAAGGACAGAATTAAAATGTTTTGGCAGAGATAGGGATTTAAATTTCAACATACACGCTGCAGTCTGTTCCTTACTTAGTTTTAGGTCTGGGAGCACAACAACGCTCAGAAAGCTGTGCTGCAGATGTCGGGGTGGAGGAAGTCTTTTAAAGGAGGGATTCCCTTGTTTTGAAGCTTTTGGCTGGGGAGAACCCGAGGGCAAGCAGCAGGCTCAAATTTAGAAGCAATAAGGATAACTGTGGAGCCAATCAGCTGTAACATTTCCCTCCTACAGATACAGCCTGCAAGATAGTGGTCAACCAGCTTAACTGCCAAATATAATGTCTCATGGTTCAGTTCAAAATTTTCCTGCACTTCCACCATCCAGTCAATAAGGATTCCTCTCATATTCTGAGTGATGTCCTCCTGTTTTTTCCATATAATCTGACAACTTGAACTTCTCTTCTCTTTCTTTCATGTAATCGAAGATGTCTTTTGCATAGACTGCATTCATGAAGGGATCACCCAGGTTTTCTTTGTCCACATCTTCTATCACTGCGGTCTTTTCCTTTGACATCATTTCACCTTTGCACCCTTTGGTTTGCTGTTTCACAGGGCTGATCTGTTTTTCATTGGTGGTATTATCTTCTTCCTTTGTCTCTTCTGGTGAAGTTTTAGAAGATGACTTTTTCAAGTTTATTTCATTGCATTTACTGAGACCTTGCAAGACCACATTTTTCTGTGTTTTCTTCAGCCCCTGCTTGATCCCTTCTTGCCCCTCCTTCTTCTTGGGTACAGCAACCTGATTCTTGTTTGCATTTGTTAAATCTCCAAATGCTGATCTTTTCTTGGGTCCTCCCATGGGTCAAGATGGAGATCTCTTGGATTGAGTTGCATCCTCCTGTCCTGTGTCATTGCCAAACCAGTGTCCAGGCAAATCCAGAATAATTTTAAAAATGTACACAATCAACCTTTGTATATGTGCACACAACTTGAACCAATATTCAGAAATTCCACTAACACGTCCTCTATAACAACCTTTCCCTTTTTTTATTTTTGCAAGATCCTTAAAGATAAAAGCTAAAGTTAAAGATGCATAAATCAAGCAATGCTACTCTTAGCTCATTTTCTTCTTAACTGAGGGCACATTTTTTGTTTTCCATTTCCTGCGGGCATTCTATAGAAAGTTCTATAGCATCTTCCTGTGGCACATTCTCTTCAACTTCATCCTGTGCCATCCGTTGCTCTGTCATATGGGAACTCACTGGCCTATCACTCCTCAACATTGACTGCATCAGTTTCCACACTTTCCTGCTCCTTCCCTTACTGTCCAGCTTCAAGTGAATATTCATGCTGGTTTCCTGTGGAAGGCTTTAAATTATCTTCATATGGTTCCTGACCAATTGCTTCCTGTTCCACTGGTTTCCGCTTAATTCTGATATCCATTATCCTGTTGTGCTTTCTGAATTAGATTTTCTACAATGAATCCTTCACTTTGCAGGTACTCCATAACCTCAGTTTCTGTTTCTTTAACTTCTCCATTATTGATCTCCATTTCCTCTTTGTCTTCTTATTTTTTGTGCTGTAAAATTTTCCATGTCTGGATTCCTTTGCCTGTATTTCTCTTCAAATATCGTTGGTGCTGCTCTTTTTGTATTGATTAGTTTTGCTTTTTCCTTTGCATGAAGATTACACCATACTAAATCTCTTTTTCTTTCCTGTGTCCATTTTTCTTCTTCAGATGTCTCCTGGTCTTCCTGTTTATTTGTACTTTGGGGACTTGTTCCATCATGCTGTGATGTAACCTGTGTTAGACTTTCTACACCAATTCCTTCACTTTGCAGGCAATCCATAACTTCAGCTTTTAATTTTTTAACTCCTACTTTACGAATCTTCTTTTTTACATTCCATCTTTGTGATATTTTTTTTTTTTTTCATTTTGAAGTTTTGCATATCTGGATGCCTTTACCTGTATTTCTCTTTGAATATCTTTGGGGCTGCCTTCTTTATACTGATTAATTCGACTTTTGCATTTGAATAAATATTGCACCATATCAAATCTCTCTTTCTTTCCCATGTCCATATTTATTTTTTCTACTTTAAAAATCTCTAGGTTTTGTTGTCTATATTTTCACACTTCCTCAGATGCTTCTTTTTCCAAACAGATCAAAGTTTTTTGGTCTATATACTGTTTTTCACAAATCTGTTGTATTAACAAACACACATTTTTATTTGGGGCTTCTGACAGTTTTTCTTGTGGAAGTATTTTTCTTTCCTCTAATTACTCTCTTAATCTGCTTGTATATCTTGCTTCTTGAAATTCTGAGTTTTTTGCATAATAGTAGCAATGCATACTTTTTTTCTTATCACTCTATCATCTTTATTGATCTTCTAATTTTTATGGACGGCTACTTCTTTCGACAACAGGGAGACCATCCTTCCCCTTTGCCTGGCCTGGCCCCATTATATTTGTAATGTTTATTATCGCACGAAGTAACATGCAGAACTTAACAACCTTGTGTTTTTTTTTATTTTGATTCATCTGAGCAGTATTTAATGATAGTTTATATATTTTTAAAATTTAAATGTGAAGTAATTCAATGTTTTAAATTCATAAAAAGTATATTTGCAATGTATTTATATTTTAATTAAATTCATTATTAGGGGCATGAATCAGTGCGCACTCGAATATTTACTGGATTTTTATTGAAGGTATATATTAAATTCACATTTTAGGTAGGGTGATGTAAGATGGGTTTAAATAGTCCCAGCCAAGTTATATATAAAAAGAGCAGTTAGCTTGCAAGCTATTAATGTTCACTTATTTAAATGAACCACTTGGCTTTAACAAGGTTTTAAAACTGTTTATTCCAAGGCATTTCAGGATATAATGCACGGAGCAACTATATTGGTTACTTGATTTTATTTTTTATTGAAATGAATTTATTACTTAATTAGAAGAACAGTTTAATTGATCAATTGTGACACAGCAGACTATATAAGGTCAGTGTAAAGTAAAGTTGGTTACACTTGAAAATGCCCGGTAATACCGGGCGAAAGCGCTTGTGTTTTAATACGGTGTTATGTATGTTCATGGATAATAAAATCAATAGATTGGTTCATTTCATTGGCTGGACATTTGCTTTTTGTTTCAAGGGTAATTTTACCTCAAAGAAGAACAAATTACTGCATTTGCTTTTGTATTTATTAATGTCCTGGATCTCCCGATTTCGTGAGGTTTTACGTTGCTACAGTTCCTGGTTTTTGCTTACTTGTTCTTGATTCGCCCATTGTAGGAATGTTTCCATACTTTGAGGATTCTACACTGTCATTTTTTTCCAGTCCTGGCAGGATTGGACAATTTTTTATCCTGGGTCTTGTGCACCCAGCTATCTTTTTTAATTTTTGACCTACTTCTGTCCATGATATATGCTATATAAATACAGTCTATATATCAGTGTCATCTTGGTGAGATTTTGTGAAAAACAGGGTCCACCTTGTGAAGGTACTCACCAAGACTTGAGGATAACTTCAGTTTCAGCAACACTACTCTCCTTTGCTTGATGGCTTATCATCTCTCCATTTGGACCCCTGAAAAACAGGGTCCACCTTGTGAAGTTACTCACCAAGACTTGAAGATGAATTCAGTTTCATCAACACTACTCTCCTTTGCTTGCTGACTTAGCATCTCTCCATTCTGACTGTGAAAAGGACATGGTGGAGTTCAAGGTTAATATCCTGCCTTAAGAGTCTAGAGGTGACTGGATTTCTTAGGAAGATTTATTTATTTATTTGCATTTGTTTACTCCATCCTTTTTAGTGTTGGGCCTGAAAGTGTAATAGGCACTGAACCTTTGCAGCCCAAGGTGCTGTCACTATTCAGGGACCATGTGCCAGTAGTTATACAGCTAGCTGTATTTTCTCAAGTTAGAAATGCTTGTAAGGATTGCAACTTCTTTTTAAGGTGTCTAGCACTGGGAAGAAATACCTTTATGTGGTTTTGATTTTGTTTGACTATGTAGGTAATTTGAGGAGACAGACCTTGTCTAAAATAGGTACCATGAGGGAAGAGAAAGTGCTGTCCAGTATAGGCAAGCTATAAGGAGAGAGGTGACGTCCGTCTCTAGCAAAGCAGTTAGGGTTTCCAATCATCTCCTTTCAGGCATATATATATATATATATATATATATATATATATATATATATATATATATATATATTGGACCCACTTGAATGACACCAATAGTCATGGAGAAAGCCAACTGTCTTTTGATTTATTGTGGCATCATGTTTGGAGATGGTAGGCTAATTTCACATCAAGTTCTGATGCATATTCAGAGAGCTTTATCATGTCCCTCTTCATATGATCCAAGTGGATGTATCTTAAGACATTCACTCCAAAACACACACTGACCATGTCATGAATGTACCTATGGTGAAGTGACCTGAGGGCCCATGTGACGTTACAGATCTTGGCACATTAAAGGCAGCTAACTTTCATTCTGTCTTTGCTCAGTCTGTTAATGGGTACATATGTAGGTCTGACTATGGAATCACCTATGACAAGAATGTTGCCAGCTGTATTGTCTTGTCTTTGCTACCTTAAGGACCACTGCTTGCCAGATAAGAGACCCTTTTCTGTAGTTGTATTAGAATGTGTTGTCTGTTGGTTTTGATCAATTGACAAGGGGCTGCATGCAGAAGGAAAGTTTGGGGATTTTTTGTTTATACCTAGACCCAGGAATTCTAGAAGACTTGAGTAGAGATTTTTATATCAAATTCAAATTTGTGTTCAGCATCCCCCCTGGCCACTACTCTTTGTAAACTAATATAAATATCTTGTAGCTCTAATAATAATCAGACATTTGTTCCAAAGTCCAGGGACTCAATGTATAATAATTTAAAAAAAAATTAAAGTAGATTTGATCATAAATGTTGTGTAGCTGTGCCTTACCTTACAAATTTAGACCTGTGTATAACCAGGGGTGACTTGTGCTATTGCACTGCACCCCCCCAGCTGTAAAATGATGAAAAACAGAATTGTAAAATAATTAGCTGCAAGTCCCATAACTGGGCATGCATGCTCTGACTGCCGTTTAACCTGGAATGCAAAGAAAAGGCATCAGTGTACAGATGCCCAGAAATCTATGCAGTTTATAACTGCATAGACTGGAAGGAGATAGGACTGCAACATCTGCAGTCATGTATATGGATGGATAGCAACTGTTTGGCTCCTGGAAAGGGCATTTGTATTTGGTACTCTGGCTGCAAGGGAAATTAGTTTCAGAAGCTGCTGCAACGGAATATACAGGGTGTGTGTGTGTGTGTGTGTGTGTGTGTGTGTGTGTGTGTGTGTGTGTGTGTGTGTGTGTGTGTGTGTGTGTGAAATGCCCCAGTTAGGGTACAGATAGCAAGAGTCTCAATTCTCTACCCACCACTTGTGAAACTGTTCAGATTTTTGCCTCATATTTTTGTTCTGTTCTGTTCCTCATAAAATCTGTGTTTTTTCTGGATTTTTGTAATCAGTGAAGGATTGAATTCACTAAATAATGACAGGCTATTGAATTTTAGACTTCATATTCTTCAGAAACACATGGTAACACAAAACCTTTTATTCTAGCAAGTTTATAAGATCAGTATTTGAAAATTGTCCCGACTTTTGGGGCTGTATTCCCCCATTATTGGCTTTGTCCAGGGTTTTTGTGCTAAGAGGTTGAGAGCTATGGTGAGAATGGAATTCACTGAATATGTTTGGGGGCTGTATTCCCCCATTATTGGCTTTGCCCATGTGTTTTGTACTAAGAGGTTGAGAGCTATGGTGAGAACTGAATTTACTAAATGATAGCCATTTAAGTTTCAGTCTTTCTGTCTTTCAAGAAACAGCTGATTTGCCATAGTGGTATGTTGCTCTGACTATAATACACAGAGTCCCGATTCAAGACTTGGCAGTGAAATGCATGGTGGTAATACAATATTTTATTCTAGCAACTTTCCAAGATTATACAAGCAATGTTTAAAATGTGTCCCTGTCTTTTGGGCTTTTGTCCCCCCCCCCCCCAATAAATTGTGGCTTTTTCCAGATTTCTTGTGCTGCAAAGTTGAGAGATACAGTTGAGTGTCAAGTGGATTTTACAAGGAGCTGAGAGCTTCAGGGGAAGATAAGTCTAGTGCTTTTATGCTGAGTCTGCTTGCATTGTTAATAGCATAACAGGTTGATTACTTGCTTTTGATGCAAAAGGCAGTGGGTTCTACTCCCACAGTATTTAGATGCATTGCTGATACTGTACTGTGTTGTACTTTTAAAGGGAGTGGATGCTGCAGTCCTGAGAATGTCCTCTTTGGCAGAGATACCTAGTAACTATGAACCTGTTATCAATTTGCCATCCATTCCCTATTGCAATATTAGTAGCTTATCATTTATTTTAATGTAACTTAGGCAATTTATTCCTTAAGGGCAACAGGCACTTTATTTGTAGATGAAACAAAGAAATATAAACTTGTTTGCTAGCATCAACCTCTTCATTAGTTACAGATCTCTTTAATGTGGAATTATTCAGATGACTTTTACTTCTGCAGAGATTGTGCATATTTACTGATACTGGTGGATTGTAGAAGTTTGAGTAGACTTTTATGATGGAAATGTTCTGAATTTGGCAATTTTGTCATTATTGGTGCATCCATTTTGTTTCATTGTTTACTGGAAAAATGTTCAAAGCAATACATTTAAAATGCACTCTAACAACTGTACTGTATTATACAAGGAATATAACTTAATACAATCAGGAAGGTGTTTATTGATTATCAGATCAGCTCAGGTATGCCCCCCTCCCAGTTCTTGGTTGGATGAGTTAGATTAGGAACCAGTTGAACAATTGTTTACGAGCACAAACTTTTTTTGTTACTGAATATTTTCACTGATTGAGTCTGAATGCTACTGAAAGTGAAGAAGCCAGATTGAAGAAATCACTTCCCTTTTTTTTGGTGGGGGGTACTTATTGTCCATACCTAAGGAGCTAAGTTCGTCCTGTAGGATTTCTGCAGCACATTTCTCCCGGCTGAACTATACCTCTCAGCTGTCCAGATTTTCACAGAATGAATGCATTTTTGCTTCTTATTTTTGGTTTGTTCCTCATAAAATGTGTGTTTTTCAGACCAAATCATTTAGGAATGAAGTCACTTAATAATGACAGACATTGAGTTTCAGACTTCATACCCTTCAGAAAAAAGCATGCTAAAGCAAAACCTGTTATTCCAGCAACTGTCTAAGTTTATAAAAGAGCAATTTTTAGTACTGTTTGTTTGTTCCCCCAATATATTTGGCCTTGTCCAGATTTCCTGCATTAAGAGGTTGAGAGGTATGCGCAAATAAATCACTTTATAGAATTAGGTATATCTAAACCTCTCAACTGTCCCCAGTTTTGACTTAAAATGTTGCTCTTCCCCTAATAATCCCTCCGCAAAATGGCAATTTTGGAAGAAACATGGAGGGTTTACAATTAATAAATAATTGTAATGATCAGAGTTACAGATTACTTTTATTTTAGAAATGCATGTAGACTCTCTTATTTTGTCAGCTGCTCAACTTAACAATACTAATATTAAAAAAGTGTCCGTTCTTTGACAGGTTCCCAGCTGTACTGTGTGGCGATTTTATATTTTTGCATCACATTTTTTGGTTCGTTTTTCATAAAATTGTGGTTTTCTGGCAAATTAGTGGCAAATCATTAAAGACTAAAGCTAGAAATTAATGACAGACATTTGAGTTTCAGATTTCATACCCTTCAGAAATTTCATACTAATGCGATACCTACTATTCTATTATCTTTCTAAGGTTAGATGAGCAATATTTAAAAAATGTCCTTATTTTTGGGCCTTTGTCTCACTTCTATTTATGGCTTTTTCCAGATTTCTTGCTCTGAGGTTGAAAGGTATGACAAATGTGTCAGGGCCAGCACCATCAGCCAGAGACATTTCAAATTGTGACATACTTGTTGTACCCTACTCCCCCATGTAGTGACTCTGGAGGTGTCCAGGCAAGGCAAGGAGCAGGTATGCTGTGTAAGTGTGGAAAGTATCCCCCATCCAAGGTAGACACAAGAACTACAGTGGCTTTTCATCTGTCCTTGATTTTACAGAATGTTCTGGTTTTCTGTCATATTTTTATACTGTTGATTTATGCTTCTTATTATTCAGATAATGCATGTTGTTGCAGTGCCTGTTGCTCTGTGTTTAAGTAGCAATGCTTTAATGACCATCAGGTAAGGTTGTCTGAGATTGTAAGATGCAAGTAAGCTTTAATAAGCATACTGTTAAAGAATTATCAACATTGAAAGCCTTTTAGTTGTTGCCATGCAGAGAATATTTACATAACTAGATAGTGTATAAGCCTTAGGTATTGAAATGCATATGACAGTATTTGTAATAAAGGACAGGATTACAGTATTTTCAGAAGCTCATTACATTTGTTGGAGACTTGCAATCATCTTTGCAGGTATTACCCATAAACTAAATAGAATGCCAATCTATCATGTGTGGTCCATAACCTGTGCAGTAATCCTTTAAGCAATTTATCTTGAGCTTGTTTGTTGTTTGCTGTTTGTTTTTATTTTGATCATGTTTTCCCTATGAAACAAGTAGATAGTTGTCAGGCAGCAGGCCTTTTTTGGATAAGAAACATTTTTATAAGTGGGGGTAATCGGTATCACAGAGATTGCTACTTTCAGCATGTTACTTTTATAAAGCTGAATATAAATTATAATTATAACTGCAGTGCAAGGAGAAGTGGTTTGAGTTGAGTGCTGCTTGTTTTTTTATGCTTGATTTAGACTGGCATTCCAGTAATGCCTTTAAAAAGTAATTTATTTTTTCATGCCTCACAATGTTTTTTTTCCATCTAGAAATTGAGTAAGCTGTCATATTTTTTTTTCTTCTCCACTTCATTTTGTCTTGATTGGATTCTCATAATGATGGTTTAGTACCCAGAGCAGCGTATTTAATTAAAGTCCCAGTTTTTGTGGTTGTGATCATAGCTCTTCACCTTTCTTGTTGGACACACCCCTTTCCATTGGCCCCACCCATTCAGCCGTCTCCTGCAGCCCCCCTTGATATGAAGTCACCAGCCACCACTGTGTATAACTAAATACCAAACAAGGCTTTAGTTCTTAATTCTTCATAATATTAAAACATAAACATGGTTCTCCCTTGCAAACCTATATTTAGTGGTATAAAGATTCATTGCAGTTGTGTTTACTAGTCCTTTTCTTTTAAAAATGGTATTCTTTTAGTAATTTTCTTTGAAAACACTCCAAAAGATATAACTCAAATTTTGAATTATAGCAGACTATCACATTAAAGTCTAAAATATTTTATACAAGTTGCACAGAACTTGTACCATCCTTAAAACTAAAATATCTGAATAGCATACTTAATGGGCCGGATTCATGAAGGCTTGCACGGAGTCTAAGAGTAGAGTAAGACTCCATGCAGCCAACATGTCCACCGAGCGATCCAGGCAGAGCCAGTAGGGGCATGTAACAGAGCTCCTTAAACTAGTCCTACACGGACAGGGCTTGGATATGCAAATTACCTCAATTGCAGGCGAAAGTTATGCAAATGAGGTAAATTTGCGATCCAGGAAATCCGAACCTGTCTGAGTAGGAGTAGTGTTATTTGCAGAAATGCACTCAGTTGATAACTGAGTATGGTTCTGCAAATAGCAAAACAGAGCCGTGACAGCTGCAAAAAAAAGCATGCATTTACAGGAGGAAGCATGCCAATGGCCAAAAATACGGCCATTGGCAATGGGAAGTGATGCAAAATAGAAATAAAATAATCTTTTTTTTCATCCCGATCTCCGGGGTTTAACCATAGCGAAGCGCCACGCAAACGCACTGTGCCCTAAAAACCAGAAAATTAATAATTAAGATCCACAAATGTGGATTTTATAGCTAAAATGAATTTGCAATGCAAGTGAATGGCAGGCTGAAGACAACATGGCCACCGAGTAGAGGTTGCTAAGGGGGGAAGCTCAGTCTAAGAGATGTAACCAAGCATTAGTAGGCAATCCTATGCAAATGAGAGTTAGGATAGTGAATCGCAAGTTTACATAGGAAATGAGCACAGTCAGTGGAGTGTAGGAGTAAGATAAGGGGAGTAACAGAGTAGAAGATAGGTGGCATCACGAGGGGGGTATGTATGAAAGGAGTGAAGCTTATTGGAGCAAAGTGTCATGTGTCAGCCGACAATTACATATTATTGAAAGAGGTGTGTCAACAGGTAGGCCAGGTAAAGTCAAGAAATGGAAGGTGTATGCTGTGGATAACACCAAAGTTTCTTGCTGAGCATGCATGCGCATGTGTGCGCACCAGTAAACCCGAGTAAGACAGTGTGCACACGTGTAAGCATGTGTGCACGCGTGTAAGCTTGAGTAAACATATGTAAGCCTGTGTAAACAATTGTAAGCGTGTTTGCACTGGTGTGCGTGCATTTTAGCAAGAATAAGCAGGTTTTAGTCCATGTAAGCATGTGTGCGCGCGTGTTAGCTGCTGTGCATGTGTTTGCGCTTGTGTGCGCGGTGCTCCCCCCTGAGGAAACAGAAAGGAAAAAGTAAGCACACCAAATAGTAGGGAAGTTACCAGGGAGTACTAGCAGAGCTAGCAGGTGAAAACAATCAGAATCAGGCAATTACCCAGGCAGAACACTAGCCCAGCCCAGCCCAGCACTTAAAACACTGCAAACAACAGTCCATTATGTTTCTCTCAAGAGACACTGCAACACTGCAATAAGCTAATAGCAGTGAAAACTGAAAAAGCTGTACTGAGGCAAAAAATGTTAGGGGCTGCTATTGCTGTTATAAGGCGACATATGCAACATGCTGAGGGTGGTGATGATGCAAATGCTGCTGGACAACCCACAGTGAGGAGACGGAGAAGAGTGTACAGGCCCAGGGTAACCTATCAGGGGCTACATGAGCTGGAGATAGTGGAGCGCTATAGAGTGGACAGAGACCTCTTGCAACAAATTGTTGAGCTGTGCAGGCCACGCCTCATGCACAGAACCAACAGAGGGGAACCCATCCCAGCAGAAACTAAGGTATGTGTTGGCCTAAGAATATTAGCAACAGGTACCTTCCAGAGACCAACTGGTGATATGATGGGAATATTACAGGCATCAGCATCCAGTGTACTGCACCAGTTCCTGGATGCCATGTCAGCACATGTCGGTGATCATGTATACTTCCCCAATTCCCATGAGGTATTGGCCAGCAATATGCATCTCTTCCAGCAAATAGCGGAATACCCTGAGGTAGTGGGTGCAATAGACTGCACACACATATGCATCAAAGCACCAGCCGGTGAGTGGGGTAGGGTCTACTTCAACTGCAAGGGCTTCCCCTCCATCAACTGCTAGGTCATGTGTGATGCCCAGGGCATAATACTGAATGCGTGTGCTGGCTGCCCTGGAAGCTACCATGATTCCCATATCTGGCATCTGATGCAGCTGTACCAGACATTTGCCAATGGGGACATCCCACATGGACACCTAGTGGGGGATGCTGGCTATGCACCAGAGCCGTGGCTGATGACACCCATCAGAAACGCACAGTCACCTGAACAGGAATGCCATAATGAGGCACACGCACAAACACAAAATGTAATCAAGCGTGTGTTTGGGCTGCTCAAGTCATGGTTCCGGTGCCTGGACACATCTGGTGGAGCCTTGCAGTACTCACCAACTACATGTACCCAAATTGTCATGGTATGTGCTATGCTACATAATATGATCCTGCAAAAACAGCTGCAGCAGGACCAGCATAGGTCTGGGCCAAACAGCCCCCCACCATTGCCAGGGCCATCACAGGCAGAGCATGACTCGGAGGAGGAACAACCTGAGCCTGCCCCAGTAGGAAGAAGGAGGCATGCCCAGTATGCTTTGGCCTTGGCAAAGAGGCAACGCATAGCACATACACTGGCTCAGTAGGAACTCTGGAAATGATACCTCTCTCTGACCCGCACATATAGTAAAAGGGATGCCTACTTTGACACTACCTGCAGTCAAACATGTACAGGGAGTGTAGCATGTGCATCCGACATAGGCAGCCCTGCATCAACACCTGGGGCATGATTGCCATGTGTTAAGCAATATAAAGCAGTGCTAAACAGCATTTACCACCATGTAGTATATGTAAACCAAATCGCACACTCCAACTAGTACAAATGTGGTCAATGTTGAGTAATATTGGCCAACGTCCAGCAATGATGGTTAATATTGAGCAATGTTGGATAAGCTGGGTCTAAGTAGGGCATAGCTGAACAAAAGCCAACATGCTCATAGTTGCTCTACTGGCCCTTAAGCAGTCTGGTCTGCTCAGTATGAAAATATAAGCGGTGATAGTCCTCGAACCCAGGATACTGTGCACTATAGTCATAGTACTGAATCACTAAACCATGACAGTATTGCAGGGGTTAGCCTGTATGACGAAATGTTGATAAGTCTATGCAAAGTATTCCATGGAGCCAGTGTATGTGCTATGCATTGCCTCTTTGCCAAGGCCAAAGCATACTAGGCACAGCACAATCCCTGTCGAGTTAGGACACAAAGGTGAATCCTGCAGTAAGAATAGAACCTGACTTTCAACACACACAGTAGGAAATGTTAATATTGGACATGTACACATACATCAACAAATGTAGTGGACCTCAGACAACAACATACCGAAAGGCCACACTGGGCATGCTCACACACTTGAATACATGAGACAAATGTCAGGCAACAGAACACTGACAGTCTGAAATGGGCATGCTCACACACTTAGGCCATGTTGCAGTACAGCAGTGGGCCACACATATCAGGCAGTTGCATGTGTTAACCCAGGAACCTCTCACTATCCAGCAATCTGCCCTATGCACACACTTATATGACAACAGACGTGTATATAATATAGTGGAACCCTGTCATAATCAAATATGTTCTGCAGATACCTAAGTGGTTCATAGAAAGTGGGAAAGCAAAGATGATAAAAACCTGCAAACAGTATCAGCAATAAACATTGTGCATCATGAACATTTTCATAGGTTCAGAGGTTGATACTAAGCTATCTGCCCTAGGGCATGTTCAAGCATAGCCAGAGTGTGTTTGGCTGCGGCAACCCAGTTAAATCAGAACACTGTGCCCATGAATAGTAGGTCATACAAGATAGCCCATTTACATTTAGTGTATTGTGCCTCTGTCTAGCAGGGACCCAGAAAATATCCCATGGGTACACATACGATCACCCATCCACTTGTCAAGATGTCACCTGTAGGTGGTCAGTGGGTGGCTCTGCTTATGCAAAACTGGGAATACACTCTGCAGTGAGTGGAGCCTTATGGATAATAATCTGCCCCCCCCAGCATGTCCTATCAACATCTGTGCTGAGGTATATGTCCCTGGAGTGTGTAGCTCCAAGGGAGTTGGATATCCTGAGGTGGAGCATGTCCATTAATTCTGGGTCAGATATTGCCTTAAACTACAGGCACACAACACATCCGTGTAGGTGGGAAGTGACTGAGTAGAGCTGGAGTTACTGTATCTGAACTGTGCAGGGCATCCATGTGAGTCCCTACATCTGCTTGATGAGTAACATTTGTGGCCATTACAGTTGCTGCAGGTGTCGGGTAAGGTACAACCCAAATGTGGCATAGTAACCAAGCATGGTTGTGATGAGTATAGGGGCACAATGACCACACGTGATCAACATGTGAAACCATGTGGGATATGGTGGGCTATGTAGAAGTACTGTCTAACCACTTTGGCAATGCGATTGTCAAAGGCGAGAGTAAGAACAGGTCATGTCCCCAAACCCGTAACAACTACTACCGTATGTAATGGATTACTATCTATGTGGTAATGTGTGGGCATGTTGTCATTCTCAAAGGGGGTGACTATGCAACTAATGGCATGTAGCCGTAGGCCATGGCTCAGGCACCAGTCATCCTATCTCTGTGACACCCTGTATGAGTATGCATGTGCCAGCTGGAGAGTTGATTATGGCATCCAGTTTGCAGTCATCTGCAAACATGGGCAGCCATATCCCTCCTGTGATAGCCTGTACATCACACAAATATATACACTGAACAAGAGGAGTCCCAGGACTGAGCCTTGTGGGATGCCATGTGTAACTGGTGTATAGTCAGACATGGCACCTGCAACACTGAGCATGTGGGTGCTATCCCTGATCCAGGTAGCAATCCATCGTGTGAGATATGTGTCGATATTGATGCCAGTGAGCCTATGCATAATGGCTGTGTGGGGTATTGTATTGAAGGATTGTGCAAGGTCCAGGCAGGCTGTGTGGACAACCGTCCCAACACTGATGGACCTGGTAACTGTTTAAAGAATACAAACAGGTCCAACAGGCAAGATCTACCCACAACAATGCTGTAATGTGTAGGACCCAGTGTCTGTAGGTTTCCCATGTCTATGTGCATGAGTCCCATTACAATACGCTCCATAGCTTTGCAGAACAGGCTAGTTAGCCCTATAGGCCGATATTGTCTGTGGTCTGCTATGGCAGTATTCAGTGGAGCGGGACCACTATTGCTGTATGCCATTCCATGGGTACAAATCCTGCAGTAACCCTGATATCTAACAGTGACATAATGTGAGGGTTATGTCTGTCATGAAGGCCATGTACAACACAGGCCAGGACACTGTTTGGTCCCATTGATGCTGTGTTGTCCACTGTGGGGAGCGCAGCACTCACCTGTTTATTTGTGATGTCAGGGAGGTTACACTCTGTTGGGATGGACAGTACCTCCTTAGTGGGGATGGGGGTAGACATCTGCATTGAACCTGTTTGCCAGGATGTTGGCAATGTCTGTGGGTCCAGGGTATGTTCAGCCAGTATGCAGTAACACACAGCATATCAGTGAGTGCCCAGCCAGGTACCTGAATTAACTGAAGAAGGCCTTGTGAGTGTCCGATGTGTCTGGTGCAATTGTCCGTTAGAAGCGGGCCTGACATAAATACACAAGTGATTGTAGCTGTCTGCTAGTACAGATCACAGATGCCTTCCCTGTCTGGGATTGTGCTCTATCATGTAGTAGCTTCCTCCTTTTGTTGTATAGCGTATTAATGGCCGGGGTCCACCAGACAGGTCCCCTGCCATTGGAGGAGTGAGTCCAGGTGTTATTTTGGATAGCATGATCCATGCAGTCCACTAGGTGTCCATAGACTGTGTATGTATAGGATTCAGCAGTCTGAGCCATACTTACCACTGACCCAGGGTCTCTGAAGGATACCACCGTGGTATGGAGAAGTGCGACATTTGCTTTTGGGAAGTTCACCAAGATTACCCAGGATGGGTGTGGGGATGTATGGATGTCCAGTGAGATAAAGTATGTTCTGTCCTTACCAATGAGGGGTATATTGCAGGTGTGGAACATAGAGTCCCCATGTTGGTGATGATCATGTCCAATATGGTGTCCCCTCTTGTGGGTGTGGTGACCGGTTGTGCCATAGCATATGAGTTTACAAATTGTAACAACTGTTGGGCGAGGGTGTTGGGGCCTGAGTACTATCCGCAGTCAATGTGTGTGTATTTGACATCATCCAATATAATGGTGTTTGGGGAGACCATCATATTGTCCAGTGTTCCCCGGAAAGACGAGTGTGGTTGCTGAGTTTGTGAGTGTGGTCTGTAGCAGGCAACAAACCAAAAGGCAGATTTGCACAATGTTAGGTGCATATGTATGGTCTGTGATGCTTTGTGCACTGCTACCAACCTGGAGGAATGTGTATCTGTGATGTATATGGATACTCCCCCTATTTGTGTTGGCCATTCCGAGTTATGTGGTCAGAAAGCATGGTACGAAATATAACCTGGTAGTGCTGGTGTGCATGTGGGAGCCTGAACCATGTGTCTGTTAGTGCACAGATATTGCTATTCTCCATACTGAAGAGATTCCTGAGTGTGGTCAATGTGAGGGTAATACATCTGGTGTTGAGCAGCATCACCCTCAGTGTCATGTACTCTGTAATATCTATGGAGGTGGGTCTGTCTTTTGAGCCCCACTTAAATAAGGCAGTAGGGTGGCAGCAAGTGCCTTAGCCAGTATTCAAAAGTCCAAGGGTGACAGGTGCAAGCTGTCCATAGGGAAGCTACGTGGCATGTCGAGCATGTCACCCCAGGCTGACAGACACTGTATCCCCTTTGAATAACACCAATATGTTAGCCAACTGTTAAACGTGATCAGTTTGTTGGTATACTGAGACATCATACTTGGTGAGTGTAAGATGTTAGACAAGGTCAGGGTCATACTGGCCTGGGCTACATGATCAGAGAGTTCCTCTATGTATCATGTCATGTAGTCCAGGGAGGAACGTCTGAGGTTGTACGCACCAGCATGGACAATGATGGAGCCAGTCCTGGACTTGCTTTGGAGTGACCTGAGTGCATGTGTTATGTGGCGGATCCTGGCACCTGAGAGACAGCTCAAAGTGACTATTCTCTTGTTTGACCTGGTGAGTGGGACGTCAGTCTGTCTGACATTAAGTGTCACCCATTACAAGTGTATCAGGTGTGTTGTTTAGGCCGAAGGGCAGTGACTGTGTGGCACACTGACATTGTGAACTATGTGATATGTGGGTATTGTAGTGGGGTAGCAGTTGTTTATGTGTCTGCTTTGGACGTCTCTGCTGCTTAGGCAGAGTGTATGTAGAGTCTCCAAGTATGTGTGTGTGTGATAATGTGGTTTGATTGCTGTCGCTATCGGTGTATGTGAAACAGATATGTGGTGTGTGTTGTCACCTTCACCACCTGATAGACCATGCCAGTCATGGGTCGAGAGAGCTCAGCCTCCTGTATGTCAATATTGTTGCATCTCTCACATATATCTGAGTGTGTTGGGAGGAGGAGAGGGTTGTCTGTGTACATGAGGCAGATGTGACATTGTGTCATAACCACAATATTCACTAGCTGGACTGGAGAATACACACAAAACCGACCCCTGGACATGCCAGTATATTATGATGACATACTCTGTAGCCTGACCACAAAGGATCAGTAGGGTGTTAAGTGTGTAAAAGTGTATAACCGGCATTAGTGCTCAGGTTTGTTGGTGTTTTGTAAAGAGTAGCTGAGAAGGAGTCCAGACTGAGAATCATGACATGTCCTTCAGCTATGTCATAAATAGTAATGTACACTTATGTATGTCCTGAGTCAGGGCCAACTGTACCTTACTGACAATGCTGACCTCAGACAGGCCCATATATACATAACCACCTCCCACTGACGATATTCCCTGACATCATACCAGGAGATATCACATGTAGAATGGCTAACCAGCTCCCCCCAAAGCCAAAAGCATGGCAGCAATTGGATTACAATATTTCCCAATATGTGTCATGCATGCACTACAGAACAAACAGACTGCACCTGAACATTCTGTTGAGCCTCACCCACTCCACAGGGTCTGGAACCATCGAATGTGTTACAGCAACATATGGCACTCCCCATAAGTGTGGGTACACAACACACCATGGGGAGTATAGTCCAGTAAGCCTATAAAGTCTGATCTGCAAGGCCATGGAGTGCATCATGGCTGAAGTCATAAACAGAGCTATTGGAAGCTGACAAACACACAACCCTACCAACTGTGGTATGTTCATGTGCAGATCATGGTTCCCAAACATGCTACACCATTTGCAAGGCAGCCACCCAGGACATACATCACTGAACAGAGCTACACATGTCCCACGAAGACTTTGCATAGCTCTTCATCAACATCACAGACACATGTCGTATCCACAAAACCAACAATCTGTGCATAGATATGTGTTGACATATGAAGGGATGTCAATGTGTTCACAGATAGATCACACAAGGTGCAACTCACAGGGTCCTGTTTAAGCTGTTGATACCTGACGACCCACATGGATCATTCCTGGGATTGCATAAAAGAAAGTGCACACACATTCCCATGTCCAGTCTGATGATGTCAGCATCCTACAAATATACCAGGAGAACCAAAACCACCCAGTAAAGCATATAGTGTACAGTGTTAATGCGTATCTGTCTAGTATCATAACATAGGTAGGGGTTTGAATCCTGACAGTCTGTGTGGGGGAGGGGTTTGTGTGTATGTGTGTGATTTCCTTTGAGAGGAGTAGCCTTTTTGGAGACTGGGAAAACACATTAAAAGAGGCACATCCCTCTTTGGAATGTCTGATGATGTCAGCATCCTACAAATATATCAGGTGAACAGAAACCACTCAATAAAGCATATAGCGTGCTGTGTTAATGCGGATCTCTCTAGTATCATAACATAGGTAGGGGTTTGAACCTGCAAGTGCTGATAGTGTGTGTGTGTGTGTGTGCGTGGGGTGTATGTGTATGATTTCCTTTGACAGGAGTAGCCTTTTTGGAGACTGGGAAAACACATTAAAAGAGGCACATCCCTCTTTGGAATGCCTGATGATGTCAGCATCCTACAAATATATCAGGTGAATAAAAAGCTGCCCAGTAAAGCATCTAGCGTGCTGTGTTAATCTCTCTAGTATCATAACATAGTTAAGTAGGGGTTTGAATCCTACAAGTGCTGTTAGTGTATGTGTGTGATTTCTTTTGAAAGGAATAGCCTTTTTGGAGACTGAGAAAACACATTAAAAGAGGCACATCCGTCTTTGGAATGTCTGATGATGTCAGCATCCTACAAATATATCAGGTGAACAGAAGCCACCTAGTAAAGCATCTAGTGCACTGTGTTAATGCGTATCTCTCTAGTTTCATAACATAGTTAGATAGGGGTTTGAATCCTGCAAGTGCTGTTAGTGTGTATGTGTGTGATTTCCTTTGAGATTAGTAGCCTTTTTGGAGACTGGGAAAACACATTAAAAGAGGCACATCCCTCTTTGGAATGTCTGATGATGTCAGCATCCTACAAATATATCAGGTGAATAAAAAGCCACCCAGTAAAGCATATAGCGTGCTGTGTTAATGCGTATCTCTCTAGTATCATAACATAGTTAAGTAGGGGTTTGAATCCTGCAAGTGCTGTTAGTGTATGTGTATGATTTCCTTTGAAAGGAATAGCCTTTTTGGAGACTGAGAAAACACATTAAAAGAGGCACATCCATCTTTGGAATGTCTGATGATGTCAGCATTTTACAAATATATCAGGTGAACAGAAGCCACCTAGTAAAGCATCTAGCGTGCTGTGTTTATGCGTATCTCTCTAGTTTCATAGCATAGTTAGGTAGGGGTTTGAATCCTGTTAGTGTGTGTGTGTGTGATTTCCTATGAGAGGAGTAGCCTTTTTGGAGACTGGGAAAACACATTGAAAGAGGCACATCCCTCTTTGGAATGTCTGATGATGTCAGCATCCTACAAATATATCAGGTGAACTGAAACCACCCAGTAAAGCATATAGCGTGCTGTGATAATGTGTATCTTTCTAGTATCATAACATAGTTAAATAGGGTTTTGAATCCTGCAAGCACTGTTAGTGTGTGTGTGGGAGGGGTGTATGTGTGTGATTTCCTTTGAGATGAGTAGCCTTTTTGGAGACTGGGAAAACACATTAAAAGAGGCACATCCCTCTTTGGAATGTCTGATGATGTCAGCATCCTACAAATATATCAGGTGAACAAAAGCCACTCAGTAAAACATATGGCGTGCCGTGTTAATGTGTATCTCTCTAGTATCATAACATAGGTAGGGGTTTGAATCCTGCAAACGCTGAGTGTGTGTTTGTGTGTGCCACAGGAGGTCAATGCAGTGTGGGTTTTGCTTTTACTATGGTATGACATATGATTAACACAGTATGTGCATTGCACACATCAGGTATCTGCGTGGCAAATGAATATGTGTACATGTGACCTCAATCAGTACATAGGTGTGAAGCCTGCATACTACATTAATACATTTGTTTCCTTTGACGGATTGTGCCGCTGCTTCTCAGATCATAGGTCACATATGTATGTATGCGACAAGCCCGGCCACTGTAGTGGTCCATGGCCAAGGTCATCTGTGCCACACACACCCATGACATGTACTATAGAGCACTGTGAGTGAGGGTAATTGCCTGGGGTATATGTCACACATGTTCATACACAACAACGACTGGCAGTAATGGACAGTCATTATAGGTGTACAACAACCCTGTGGATATGCATGCAGGCCCCTAATGTGTTATGTGAAACACCGATGGACCCCACAATACCTAAGGATATGTGGATACCAAGGAACAGATGACATAACACGTGTCTGTCTGTACAAATTGGTACCCAACATACATGTTGAGGGCTACCACCTATGTGGTACTGTAGGGATAGTATGTCTAGTAAATGTGCGTGACTATGCCATAGTCGGCTTACAACTATATAGCATGTATTGGCAACAGGTATCTGTCTGTATGATACCCTTGTGTAGGATATGCATCCCATCCAGGGGAAT